>NW_015388122.1:190623-211862 GCF_001527695.2 Protobothrops mucrosquamatus
CAAAGCCTAACATGGTGTATAAATTAAACAAGGCTATTTATGGGCTGAAGCAGTCAGCCAGAAACTGGAATATCTGTTTAGATACTGCTTTAAAGGGTCTTGGATTTAAGAGTTGCAAAGCTGATAATTGTATATATACTGGACAGTTACAAGGAGGGAATTGTCTACTGTTATCATTTGTGGATGATCTTTGCTTCATTGCAAAGGATGCATCACAAGTCAAGGAATTTGCTGATAAATTAGGAAAGAAATTCGAATTAAAGAATTTGGGAGAAATAAAAAATTATCTAGGTGTAAAGATACAGAAAAATGAAAAAGGTGGTCTGCAAAGTCACTGGGCCACTGTCATACGAAGTGGATCGTGGATCTCAGTCTCTCTGCGAAAGCAGGGGTTTGCACACTCTGACTATGGGTTTTGCCAATGAGGCGGCTCCTGACTCTGGCACTGGGTCCATGGGACACTGCATGCAACTGGCTTTTCATGCCACACCTACTGCAGGCCTTGTGCCTACGGGACAGTGCTCCCAACCGGGATCTCTTACTGACCTGGGGAATTCCACCCCACCAAGGAACTCTGGTCTGGGCTTACCGGAAAGAGCCAGCCAAAGTCAAATGGACAAAGGGTTGGGCCTACCGGACCAGGCCAGCCAGCGGGATGTGGGTTCGCCCACATCAATCAGGCCTCAAAGTCCCAGTCTGCCGAGCCTGAAATTTGAAATACCTTTATACATTCTAGATAACTTATCTGGTGTTAAATACCAGTGATACATCATTTTGTAAAAAAATTCTTTTAGGTTATAATTTAATGTGAATTTTACGCCTTTTATCCACATATTTTCCCATTTGTCAAACATCACATTATACCAAAAATACCTTGCCCATTGTATCATACAGTGTTTTCAATGTTCATTTTCCAAATTCCATTTAATAACATTTTATAGATCTTGGCAATTATATGATCATCACTACCACATAGTAGGATTTCCAATTCATTTTTAGCAAGCTCAAAACCATGGCCTTTTTTGTCTAGTTAAATCTTTCCTTCATTCATTGATATGTAAACCAGTGACAAGTGTGGCCTTCTAATTCTAATTCTTCCCTAGACTTGAGGATGGGGTCTCCAGAATTGAAAGATACTATTTTACCATACGTCCACCAGTCCAGCTTCACCATCATTTCTTTTCTAAAAAAAACTTCTGGGGGGGGGGTTAAAAAAAGCTTCCATGGGGGCAATTTTGTAAAAAAAACCTTGCTTTATATTTATTCCAAACTCTTGAAATGGCGCGTCTAATAAAATGATTATTAAAATCAACATTTACTTTACCTTTATCGTACCATAAATACCCATGCCATCCAAACCTTAATTTATGGCCTTCCAAATCGAGCAGCCTCTTATTCTGGAGGTTCACCCACTCCTTTAACCAAACCAAACAGCATGCATCAAAATACAATTTCAAATCTGGTAAACCCAGACCCCTCTTTCCTTAGCATCTTGCAATAACTTGTATTTGATTCTTGGTTTCTTTCCTTACTATATAAATTTAGAGATATCAGTCTGCCATTGTTTAAATAGAATATCCGTTGCAAGTATTGGTGTTGTCTGGAACAGAAAGAGCATCTTTGGTAAAACATTCATTTTAATTACTGAAATTATGCCCAGTAATGATAAATGTAATTTGTCCCATTGAAAGGAATGAAGTATTATTCAGAAATTTCTAATGAGCCTAAAGGTTGTTAGAAGAAGCCACCTGAAAATCATAAAGGTTGTCTATCTATCTTATCTAAACGTTGACAAGTGCAAATGTGAAAAGCAGGAGTTGCTAGCTAACTGAAACCGCAAGTAGAGGAAAAACAACACCTGTATATAAGGTTTAGAGCTCAAATCGTAACCGCAGACAGATAAAAAGTAAGCTTTGTTGATAGAAAAGTAGATGGTGTTAGATAAGATGAGTACAAAGGGCATGGGGAGGGCAGTGGTTTTAGGTAGTCTGGATAGTTTATTGGATGATTAGGGAAGGGGCATTGAGTGCGATAGGGAGGGGGAAATCTGCATCGGGGGTAGGATATAAAAATGTGTCAAACAGCTCTTGAGGTGTGGCTGAACTCCTGCATGTGTTTCAGCTCACCAAGCCTTTGCAAATGCTTCTTTTTGAATAAAACTTCATTGCTGGAATTCCAAGTGACTTTCTTTGTTTTGGGATCTTGAGCCACATTCCAAACAACTTGGGGGCTCATCCTGGGATATCCAAATGGTCCCTGGATCCCCGGGAGTGGCCATCCCTAAGGGGACAGGCACCACGTCAATTTCGACAGTTTCCTGAAAGGTGACCACCCCCGGCCTAGTACCTGTGAAGAACCAGACACTAAATAGTGGATTCCAGGAACAAAAGGAAGTCAGGTTTTTTTGGATGCCTGAGGATCCTAAGGACTGGCAAGACATACATGAGCTGTGGATGTCTTGAGGGTCCTGGAAGACTGGCAAGACATACATGCACTAGGTGTGAATGTCCCAAGGGTCTGAAGGACTGGCAAGGCAAGGAGGTGGGTCAATACCAATTGCCGGGAAACTCTGTGCACAAACCCAGGTAAGAAAATCAGGGCATTTTCACAGTTACCTGGGCGGCTGGGTGGGTAGGCTGGTGTGAATCTGAGACCTGTGAGAGGGTGAATGGGACACCCCAAGGGCTCTAAGGACTCGCAAGACATTCACAAGGTGTGAATGTCCCAAGGGTCCTGGAAGACTGGCAAGACATACACACTCTGCAAGGTGTGGATGTCCTGAGGGTCTGAAGGGCTGGCAAGGTGAAGTGAGAGTGGACTCCTGAGTATGAGTTTTCATACTTCCGTGAGGAGATTGGCCATAAAAGGAGGAAGCAGCTTGGTGAAGCGAAAAATGGTCTCACTAGGTTGGTAAGCATAAGAGAACCAGAAGGTGGGTAATAGACCTTCCAAGAAGCCACACGAGGATCAAAGAGGGGACTCCCTAGGCCAGGGACAAGGAGATAAAGATGTGGGAAAGGGAAATAATGTACAGTATTTATCCCTCCTCACAGTCCCCTGGGAAAGATCCTGGCTGGATGGAATCATCCTCCTTGTAGTAGAATGGTAAAAGATTTAGATAAAGACCTGATGATTCAGTATTGTTATTTTATTTGGGGACAAAAACAAATAGATGAGAAAACTCAGTGGCCATAGTTAGATAGTTTTAATTACTTCATTTGAGGGCCAGGTTGGCAGAATAAACTATATACTTGAGGTAAAAGTAAAAGTATTATGATAAAGTATTGCTGTTTTAAATGCTAGCAGGATGGGATGGATTCATCTGGAAAATACACCTGGGATAAGAGTAAAGATACCATGATGCAATATTGTTATTTTGAGTGGCCAATAAATCCTATTAAAAGCACTAGTGCATTTTGCTCAAAATATGGAAGTTTTAAAAATTGGCTATGTCCAGTACTAAAAAAAAGTTTATATGCCTGTTGGATCCCAGGCAATATATAGTCCATTTTTGTTAGAGGAATGTGGAGGTAGTGTATGTGTGTCTGTCTGTGTTGTGTCTAATAATAATAATTAATTAAAAGGCCTTATTTAAAAACAAAGAGATTTGCTGGGGGGGGGGAAGAGCCCATTGGCTTGTGAACAGCTCTTTGAAATCATAATAATAGCCAGTGCTTTTTTTCTAAAAAAAAAAAAAAAAAAAGGTGCCGGAACTCACACACGTCATACAACCCGCCTTGCCTACCCTACAAGGTTCCATCCAAAAAAGGTGCCGGAACTCTATTCTGGGCATTCTATGAGAAAAAAAGCCCTGATAATAGTTATTGGTTTGTCAGGAGAAAGTATGAAATGAAATATCTGTATGTGAAAGTGTTTATGCAAGCAGTTTGAATGGAAGTGAATGTGTGGATATGCAAATCCTATGTGTGTGTGTGAGTTTCTCCCCCACCCCAGACTGTGAAAGAAACAGTAAACTGCAGATTTTTTGTTGTTGCTGTAAAGTGAAATGGAAAGGCGTTTGCATGAGAAGAGTCCCATGGAGGATGTGTGACAGAATTCATGGAAAATGCATGTGAAGAAGAGAAAACTATTTTGTTAGTGGTGAGATTTTTGTGTAATTTCTTCTTCTTTTTCCTGTCTTCTTCTCTCCCCCCCCCCCCACTGGCTGTGTTGCTTTAAGAGCAAGAGAGAGACAGAAAGGAAAAGGGGGGTCTGATCTTTTTAACTATTTTTTTCTGCTTAGAATTCTCATTTGAAGAGGGTGGGCTGGTTGTGAAATTTAATACCCATTCTTGAAGTAAGAAATAAGGTTATTTTTTAAAAAATAAATGAAATATGAGAAGAATCTGAATACACCTATATATCCATCAACCAAAAGAAATGACTCTGAATTGTTTTGTTTAGATTTGTAAATGTTTTAACCTATTTAATGGAAATTTGTTTCCATCTGAATGGAATCTGATTAAATTGGAATTTGACTAAATTTATATTAAAAACAAAGAGTTGATACTAAAGTTTGATACAAAACTATTTCAGTAACTCAGAATATCTTATTAAGCTTGGTTTTTTTTGTGGAGTTGCTTTTTTGTTGTTGTTTTATTTTTTATGTTTTTATGTCTGTGTGCAGGACACATTGATAGAAAATAATACCTAAGAGAATTGAAGGAGATGTAATTCAACCCTTGTTTAAAATGAAGGAGTTGAGAAAATTTTTGAGATTATAAATGAGCTATGTTGTTTTGAATAAAGATTTGTATGCAAACAAACTCAAGCAGAGTTTGGTGAGCGCTTCTTTGTTGGCTCTTTACTAAGCAATTTGTTTGTAAATATGGACAAATGAATGGCTAGGGGAGGGTTTTTTTACCCAGAAGTGAGGGGAAAGAGGCAACCAGTGGCATTTTTGTCTAAAATTGACATTTGGGAAAGTCTTGGTGGTTAGCGGTTTTTATCAAGTGTGGGTAATTTTAAATCAGAAAGCCGAAAGGAAGTAAACACTTGTTCATAGCAAAGTAGTTGGGGGGGGAAAGAGAGACACAATGAAAATGGGAAATAGAAGAAAGTGGGAAGTGGATGTTGCCAGATGGGAGACAAATGTTGAATAAAGCAATAGGTAGGACCCAGAAGCAGCCACTGAAGGGAGGGATGGTTGATACTTTTCTATGGCTAATGGTTGGTTAATATATGATATGTAAACAAATATATAAAATGCTCTATAAACATCTAGTGGTGAGGCTATTTCAATGCATTCAAGTTGATTTTAAATTAACTCAAGTGGGAAATTCCACAATATGAAACTAATGACATGTTTATAAAGAATTAGATACTGGGGCTGTTTTCTGCTTTGCCTTTTTCTCAGGAAGCAAGGATTGTTAGCCCAGACACCTCCATTGGAGTTTGCTGTCCACAAGTTTCAGCCTAGTGGGTCCTGATAGAAAGCTAGTGTGAAGAAAAACTTATTTCAGCCTGGGGTGGTCCCTACCAAGTCCTCCTAACAACTGAAACAGCAGTTCGAAAGAAAGAAAAAGGGTGGAGCCAAAAGAGTGGAAAATAATTCCTAGAGAAGACCCACTGTGAATAAAAATTACCAAAAATTGATGTGGTCATTGTGGAGTGAAGAAATAATAGCCTGGATTTGTTTGTGATTTTTCTCATTGCAGGAGTAGCAGCTTTCTGGCTTTTTTTAATCTGAGTCGTGACCTATGTTATTCCATCCAAGGATTCCAGAAGAAGCTGTGGACCTCCACATTCTATAAACTTCTACATAATGTGTTGGTTCTATGATTGCAATTGTATCACTGAATGTTGTTATTATCACTGTTGTGATTGTGGACCAGTCTGTCCCTGTAAAGAACTTTGTGACATAGTAATAGTGGAGGATTGGTTAAAAATATGTAAAGGTCTGACATCAACAGACTCTTTAGCCCACATATCCAATTATAGGACAACCTGACCTAAATTCAGTTATATTGGGAGATAGTGATATTCAAATTCCATGGGATATAGAATGGATTGTGTCTGAGAGATAATGATGAGGAAGACCAACAGGAAAGTCAGACAATGGAAAGTCACAGAGAGGTAGAACAAGAACTATCAGAGTGGATGTAAATCCCTTTATAACTGAGTTCACTATAGCTTAGGCTTGCTTACCAACATATAAGTATAAACTGTAACCCATATATGCAAAGTGTATTTTTGAATTGTCTATAAATTTCTGAAAGGATAAAGAAAAGACAGGGTGAATTGAAAGGAATGAAGTATTATTCAGAAATTTCTAATGAGCCTAAAGGTTGTTAGAAGAAGCCACCTGAAAATCATAAAGGTTGTCTATCTATCTTATCTAAACGTTGACAAGTGCAAATGTGAAAAGCAGGAGTTGCTAGCTAACTGAAACCACAAGTAGAGGAAAAACAACACCTGTATATAAAGTTTAGAGCTCAAGTCGTAACGCAGACAGATAAAAAGTAAGCTTTGTTGATAGAAAAGTAGATGGTGTTAGATAAGATGAGTACAAAGGGCATGGGGAGGGCAATGGTTTTAGGTGGTCCGGATAGTTTATCGGATGATTAGGGAAGGGGCGTTGAGTGCGATAGGGGAGGGGGGAATCTGCATCAGGGGTAGGATATAAAAATGTGTCAAACAGCTCTTGGAGGTGTGGCTGAACTCCTGTGTGTGTTTCAGCTCACCAAGCATTTGCAAACGCTTCTTTTTGAGTAAAACTTCGTTGCTGGAATTCCAAGTGAGTTTGTTTGTTTGTTTTGGGATCTTAAGCCACGTTCCAAACATCATCTTTGTAGATCCTTTTTTATATTATTCTAAAGAGGTACATAATTATTTTAAAATAGTTCTTTGTTTGTGTTTGTCAACATAACCCCCAAATATCTCACCTTTTTTTCAACCTTGAAACCAGACCTTTTACTCAATATATCACCATCCTGGGAGGACATATTCTTGATCAACATTGTTGTTTTCTGTTTATTTATTTTAAAACCTGCTAGAACCCCAAACTCATTTAATTTCCTAAACATATATTCTATTTTATTTTTTGGGTCCTGCAGGAATATTCCATATTCCAATTAAGCTTAAATAAACATATTATTGACACTTCGGGTATCCCTCATTTCCCTTTTCCCTAACATAATAATTCTATCTAAGATAAATATATTATTCCAAAACAACATTCTTATGTTTTTCACATATAACCTATTTCTTAATCTAATAAATCATTCATTAGTACTATTTCTTCTCTTGTCACAAATACCTCTTCTTCTCCCTCAATTACAAAATAATTGTCTTATTTGAAATAAAAATATCAATCTAAAAAGTACATTTCTATCTATTTTGAATATATATTCTATCAATCAATCTATATCTATAAAAAGTCTTTTTAACCCCTTAAATGAAATTTACCCCTCCAAATACTTATCATCTCTAATACAAGGTATTATTACAGGAAGTATCCTTTTAGAAAATTCACATACTTCATTTATTATTAGATCAGTCAAAATCTCTAAAGCCTTTTTAACCCATTAAGTGAAATTTTAAACCGCATTTTTAAACCTAACTCTAGCTTTCTTTCTGTGCCAAACTGGTTTCCATAGTAAGGCGTCTACATCATCAAACCTCAACATTTGAATAAAAGTATTTCTCGATACTTCAGACTGGTCAAGGTTCTCTTCCCTTTCTTCCAATGTCATCTGAATGGTGTAATCAATTTTATTTCATATTGTAATTGCTAGTTGATTGTCCACGTTATCATAATTTTCAGTGGCTTATATATGGATATCAAACTCTGTTGTCTTTGGCAGCTCAAGTAATTCAATTAAGGTTATTCTTTGATCATCAAAGTTCTCCATAGATTGTATATAGCAGACATGTCAAACACAAGGCCCGGGGGCCAGATGCAGCCCGCGAAGTGGTTTTATGTGGCCCGCGAAGCCATCCTGGAAACAGTGAGGGAATGGCCCCCTCTGCCTTGGCCCTGGCCCAGGCCAGCTGGGAGCCACGTACAATTTTGTGGTGGACATCTATGCTGAAACGCATTCAGTCTTAGCTCCATAAGCCCCCCCCCCCCGCATGGCCTGAGAGGAACAGTGAGGCTCCTCCAGTGGACCATGCCTTGGCATTTGCCCCGGTTCCACCCCCTTCTGCCAGAGACTCTCAGATCTGTCCCACTCCTGCCCAGGCCCCCACAGGCACCCTTGATGCGAATGATGTAGAGCTGGCCACGCCCACCCAGAAGGCCACACCCACTCCATACACGCCCACCCACTAGGCCACACCTACTTCATCCACGCCCACCCAGTATGTTGCACCCACCCTGGCCACAACCACCTGGCCCCCTGAGGGCAACCTCAATGCTGATGCGGCCCTCAATGTAATTGAGTTTGACACCCCTGGTATATAGGATTGTGTAAAATTGATTTGCTAAGTAGTTTCCACAATTTCTCCCAATGTAAGTTCATAATTGAGTTGTGGGTGTAATTCCTCTGTCTCTTTAAGTTGTATGTCTTGTTGAGTAGAGGCCTCTTTGGGGTTACTCTGTTCTTCCTCTGTTATTCTTTGGTCTATAGCTTGATCCATTATTTGAGAGTCAGTTTGTGGTTCTGTAATATCATCTTTGATTTTTCTCCAAGATTTCATATAAGTTTTCATATAGTCTGTAGTTTCCAAGATTTTTTCCAATATAAGTTCATAATCAAGCTGTGGGTAAGATTCCTCCATTTCAGTGGTGAAATAGTCTTTTGATCTTTTGATGGAGGCTGTATTTAGCAAAGATCAACAAATATCCACCTCCAAAATTCTAGTAAGCAGATTCACCACCTAGCTGTTCCAAGTCCTTTATCTTTTCCCTTTTGTTATCATTTGAAGGTTAAATCCATCTTCAAATAGCAAAAGGAAATACAATTGCAATGACACTGCTCACCACAAGATGTCCTCAGTGGACTGTAAAATCTTTTTTCCAAGTTGGTAAAATTTTATCTTTTTAGAGAAACAGAAAGAGAAAAAACAGGTATCTCCAACCTAATAAATAGAATAATAATAATGTTTCTTTTCTTTTTTTTTCAGGACTCCTGGGTATCCAAAAAAGGTTAAATAGTCAATAAAAAAGTTAGCTATTTTATTTCTTTTAAGCTCTTTTTCCCAAGTAGACAGACACTGCTCTCTTAGGACAGGGAAGTAGTCAAAAGCTTTTTACAGGCAAGTAGTCAGGACAAAAGAGAGGGAAGAAAGGTCTCACCCAGATTCACCATGGTGGTTCTTTATGCTTAGCTGATCTTCTGACTTTTGGCTGGTGCGGCTGAGTGATCGGCCATTTTACTAGCCGATCTTCTTCTCCATCAGCCCTACGGAGCTAGCTCGGACTGCGGAGGGAGCCGCTGCCCCTCTGCAGCTGAACAGGAGCCTTTTCGACGGTAGTTGCCCCTCCAGGGTGACTTTTCGATCCGATTAGGGGTCTACCGACGGAGGGAAGGCAGCCGGCGAAGAGACGAATCTCTCCACATGACTGAACACGCCACAATCCGGAACCAGAAGTCAAAGCTGCCTGTTTCTTGTTGTGGTATTGTAAGTATTCAATGATATTCAGAACAGTCCTCACATTATCCCTTAACTGTCTTTTTGGCAGAAAGCCAGATTGGTCTTCATGAATATATGTACTTGTAAAATCTTCTTTAGTCTTTCTGCCAGAATTGCAGCGAAGAGTTTATAATTGTTCAGTAGTGAAATTGGTCTATAATTCTTTGTCTTTGTAAGATCTTGACCCTCTTTCGGTAATAACACAATATTGGCTTCCTTCTATGTTTGGGGTATCCTTCCCTCCTGAAGTATATCATTCATTATGTCCTTTAGTGGCTGTAGAAGTTCCTCTTTGAAGCACTTATAGTATTGACTTTTAAGGCTATATGGTCCTGGAGCTTTACCTGGTTTCATTTTTTTAATAGCTTCTGATATTTTGAAGACTATTATTGGATCATTCATAAGTTGCCTCTGGGATTGTGATAATTTAGGTAACCTTAGTCTTAAAAGATATTCATCTATTTTAGACCTGTCTCCTGTTTTTTATACAAGTTAGAATAACAATTATGAAAAGTCTTTTTAACAAGTTCATTATCCCCTTCACTTCATAATCCCCCTATCCCCTTCACAAATTTTCTCAATCATTCACTTTTCCCTTTCCTTCCTTAATTTATATGCCAACCATCTCCCTGGTTTATTTGCAAATTCAAAATGTCTTTGTTTCACATGCTTCATTTTTGTTTCTATTTCTTGAACTGTTAACATAAACAATTGTTGCTGTAACAATTTAATTTGATGTGAATTTTTTACATCCATAGGTGTCTTTTGCAACTCAATTTCTTTATGTCTAATCTCATCTAATATTTTTGCATCTTTTCCAGGGACTTCTTCTTCTCTAAACAATTATACTTTATGAAATAACCCCTCATAAAAGCCTTACTTGCATCCTACACAGTTGTTAAAGCTGTTTCTCTACCTAAATTATTATCAAAATACTCTTTTAATTTCTTTTTACAATCTTTCACAATCACTTCCTTTTGCAAAATAACTTCATTTAATCTCCATATATAATTCAAACTCTTTCCTCTAAGTACCAAAAGCACTGGGTTATGATCAGAGAAGGATTTAGATAAAATATCAAGTTTTAAAATTTTATTTGCAAGATTTGTAGAAATCCAAATCATATCAATCCTTGAAAAGAATTTATGTCTTTCGGAGGAGTCGCCGGATGATGTTGTTGGTCCTAGACCCTGGGACACAAACTCTCTGTGCCCAGGGTCCGAATTTCTGTTGCTGGAAGGCCCATTAGGGCTGAATGCCACTCTGGAGGGGTGGCCACTGAGAGGTGAACTCTTTGAGGAAAGGGAGCTGGCAGTAGCCAGCTCCCCGAACTCAAAATAGCCTCTGGAACTGGCGAGAGAAAGGCGGAGAGCTTCGCATCTGCCGCCATCTTCAACAGATCATTGGGGACAGGAGTCAGCTGTTTAAGGAAACAAGCAACTGATCCGGGTGAGATGACAGTAGTTTTTGATGCAAAGTGGCCCTTTAAGAAAATTTCCTGCCTTTAAGGATAAGCTGGAAGCCTAAAGGGAGGAGGAGGAGGGGATTTTTTGCTTCTCCCCCCTCCCAAAAAGCGGCGGTTTCAGTGTTTTAAAAGCTTTTGAAAGTTCTTTGAATTGAAGCTACGTTGAAAGAACCAGCTTGTCTCATTATAGAGAAGAAAGACCTATTATTATTCTAATGGGGAAAAGCCACCTTAACGGCTCTTTCTGAGAACTTTTTGGACCGTTAGCTTTGTGTATTGACTGATGGAACTTTCTCTCTCTTTTTTTTCACTTTTTTTACTTTCTCCCTAAGTAAACTGTGGGGAAGAAACAGTGTCCCCTGGTGGTTATTTTTGCAATTTTTTTCCTTTTGTTCTCTTGCCACATTATCTCTTTTTGCTACACTATCTCTGTTGATACAGCTGTGGTGTTTGGCTTAATGCCAAGACACTTGGCTGACTGCCCAGACATCTTTACTTTGTTTGAAGATTACTAAGAGAGACTGCTTGCTACTCTTTGTTTTTGTTTTTGTGTCCTTGCTTGGTGTTTGATTCCCTTTTTGGATTGATTTTATTCTTTTTAAAATAAGGGAACCATAGAAGAAGGTTTTTTTATTTTATGTCTACATTTGGATTATAAATTAAATATTCCTTTTTTGTAGTTGTCTTTTTTGTTCTTTTTTATTAGTTACTCTTTTTGTGTCAGCCTTGTTGTGTGGATATAAACATATTTTTTAATTTTTCTTCTTTTTCTATTTGCTTTTTTTTGCCTAGAGATCTGCTATCTCTTTTCATATTTTTTCCTACTTTTTGATATTACTATTGCTGGATATTTTTATTTTTACTTTTTTTTGTGGATTCTGGATTACACATATATTTTGGTTTTTTTTTATCTCCTCTCTTTCAAGCTTTTTGGTGGATTATAACTGGTCATCGGGCCCTATCCCTGGATTACAATTAATTGGGCCATTGGGCTTGATGTTGGATTATAAATAATTACAACAAATACAATAACCAAGATGAGTGTTTCAAATTTGGCGAAAGGGGCAAGGAAGGGATCCTCTGCTCCCGCAACAACCTCAGTTAGTCCAGCGCTTCAAAAATCGATTACAACTTTTCTACAGCCCGACACACAGCAGAAGGATATGCAAGCCATTCTCCAGGCAATTATGGATTCTAAAATGGAAATGAAGAAGGATTTTGATGACTTGAAAAATGATTTGCTTAAAATGGAATCCTTTCAACAGGCAATGTCAGACACTCAACAACGAATGCAAAAAATTGAAGACAAGTCAGTAGTGGTAGAACAGAAATTAGAGGCGCTCCAAGATGAAAATCAGAGATTGGCACAATCCAATGCAGAGCTGGAAGAAAGCATGGCAATGATGGAGTAGAACGCGCATCATATTTTCTAAGATTCCAAAATGTGATAGAAGAGAGTGATGAGAACTTACTACTATTGATGACTGAATTATTGGCGGACTTGCTTGGAATGGAAATGGATCAAATTAAAAGAGAAGTTGATCAAGTCTATAGAGTGAATTCAAATTATGCAAGAAGAAATAGAGTGCCCAGGGAAGTTCATATTAGATTCAGCAAAAGAGCATTTCGGGATGAGATCCTGAGACTAGTGAGGGACCAACCTCTGAAATACAAAGATAAAGATTTGGTAGTTCTCAAACAGATCCCAAGAAGAATTAGAGAAGCTCGAAGAGAATACCAATTCTTAACGAGGAAATTGATCAGTAAAGGAGTGAACTTCAGAAGGTTAGTCCCAGAAGGACTATTAATTTTTTGGGACACAAAAAGATACAGATTGAACACCCCACAACAAGCAGAGGATTTCTTTAATAATCATAGAGACTTCTTGGAGAGAGGTGAGGCGGAACCTAAGAAACCAGAGGAAACGACTGCAGGAACATCGAAACAAATGGAGGAAGATGCACCTAAAAAGACTCAACCAGAGGAGGATGTGAGGACTAAAGATCAGAGACAGATAAGCTCTCCTAGAAAATTGAGATCGCGACACAATTGAAATTATGGAGGAAATTGGAATTCTTTCAATAAATATAAATGGTCTTAACTCCCCATCAAAAAGGAGTAAAATATTTCATAGACTACAAAAGTTAAAAATGGATATAATTTGTCTCCAGGAGACACACATTAAGTTACAACATTCTAGAATACTTGAACAATTAAAACTTGGCAAACTTTATTTTTCCTTGACATCACAAAAGAAAAGAGGGATAGCTCTATATATAAAAGAAAAGATGAATCCAAAACAAATTTATGCTGATGAAGAGGGAAGAATACTGATGGTGGAGATTACATGGAATCAAAAACAAATATTGATGGTTGCGATATATGCTCCCAATGAGAAGCAAGATCAATTTTTTCAGCAATTATATGATAAACTTGTGGACTTAAACTACCATAGCTTGTGTATACTTGGAGACTTTAATGCAATTGTTGATCCAGTACAGGACTATAAAAGTTACAAACAGGGGGAAAAAAGGAAGTAATGTCTTACCTAAATCCTTTCTAAGAATGAAAGATGAACTCTGTATACAGGACATTTGGAGAGAGATGTACCCAGAAAAAGCACAATACACCTTTTACTCTAACAGACATAAATCGTGGTCAAGAATTGACATGATATGGACTTCTTTGGACTTAAAGGCCATGATACAAGAAATTGAAATAGAATCTAACATTTGGGCAGACCATAATTCAATGAAAATGACCTGGAAAGGACTTAAGAAAAGACCAAGATGATCCTTGAATAAATCAATATTGAAAGAAAAGGAGTTTTTACAATTTGCAATAAAAGAAATGGAATTCTTCTTTAAAGTCAATAAAAAAGAAGAAACCTCTATTCAAATTGTATGGGACACAGCAAAAGCATATTTTAGAGGTTTGGCCATAACTTATCTTGCTAAAAAGAATAAAGAAAAGAAACTTGTTCAACATAGATTGAAAGAACAACTTAGTATGTTGGAAGCTGAATTACAATCAGACCCTCAAAAGAAAAAGTTGAAAATACAAATGGAACTATTAAAACATAAGTTAAACTTCCTTGAGACAAATACAATGGCACAACAGATTAAAAGGTCCAAACAGAATTTTTTTGAAAATGCCAATAAACCTGGGAGATGGTTGGCATATAGATTAAAAAAAGAAAGAGAAAAAAGATTAATAAGTAAGCTACGGGATATGGATGGTGACCTACAATGTCATAATGACTTAATGAAAAAAATTATGAAGGAATATTATGAGACACTGTATAAGGCGGAGACGGTTTCTAAAGATGTAATTCAGGCTTATTTAAAAGAAGCAAATCTCCCAAAGGTTCCTGAGAATATGCGTCAGAGGTTAAACGAGAATGTTTCAATGATGGAGATTACAGAGGCAATAAAAAAGCAAAAGAAAGATAAAACACTAGGACCTGATGGTCTTCCTGCTGAATTTTATGTAGCGTTACAAGATACTATAACTCCAACCTTGAAAGACTTATGTAATGAAGTTTTTACACATACAAAAATACTGGACTCATGGCCTGAAGGTAATATTACTTTGATACCTAAAGAAGATACTGATCATACACTAATTAAAAATTACAGACCAATATTGCTACTAAATGTGGATTACAAAATCTTTGCTGCAATAATGGCAGAAAGAATGAAAAAATTTTTGAATGAATTTATACACCCAGACCAAAATGGTTTCCTATCAAAAAGACAGATAAAGAATAATTTGAGGATTATTTTAAACGTTCTGGAGTACTATGAAATCCATCCAGGGGACCAGATGGCACTTATATTTCTTGATGCACAAAAAGCCTTTGATAACTTAAATTGGCAATTTATGTTTGAACAACTTCAAGAAATGGACTTTGGTGAAAATTTTAACAAAGCAATTCAAGCAATTTATAAGAAACAAACAGCAAGAATACTTTTAAATGGAGATTACACAGATGGATTTGAGATTTAAAAAGGCACTAGACAGGGATGCCTGTTGTCTACTCTGTTGTTTATTCTTACATTAGAGGTTTTGGCCAGAAATACCAGACAAGACACAGAAATTAAAGGTCTAGAGATTAAAGACCAGAAATATAAACTACAGGCTTTTGCGGATGACTTGGTCTTCATTCCAGAGGAGCCATTGCAAACAGCTGATAAACTCTTGCAGAAAATTGAGAAATTTGGAGCAGTGGCTGGTCTGAAAATAAACAGGGAAAAGACTAAAGTAATAACAAAAAATCTAACAGACAAACAGAAAACTCAACTTACTAAAATGACAAATCTTCAAATAGTTAAAAAAGTTAAATATTTGGGTATTTATTTAACGGCGAAATATACTACATTAAAAGAAGATAAATATGAGAGATTAATGAAACAAATAAAAATGGACTTGGAAAGATGGGGAAATCTTCAATTATCACTTTTAGGAAGAATAGTGACGGTTAAGATGAACATTTTACCAAAGCTAATTTTCTTATTTCAAACAGTGCCTGTTAAACTTACTAAGAATTTTTTTGATGATTTAAATGCAATGATTCTAAGATTTATATGGCAAAAAAAGAAAGCGAGAATCAAATGTAAATTGTTACAAGAATCTAAGGATAGAGGGGGATTTGGACTTCCAGATTGGAGACTTTACTATCAAGCGGCTATTTTGCTTTGGCTAAAAGAATGGATTGTATTGAGAAACAAAAGATTGCTTTATTTAGAGGGACATGACCTTCAGTTAGGTTGGCATGCTTTTATATGGTACGAGAAATCTAAAGCACATAAGTACTTTCAAAATCATGTGATAAGAAATGTACTACTTTCAGAATGGGAGAAAATTAAACATAAAATATATATGAAAATACCTGAGTGGCTTTCAACAACAGAAGCATTTGCTTATCCAAATTTGATTAATTATGACAAACTAGTTAGTTATAAAGACATTTTAGACAAAGAGGGAAATCTTAAGGACAGGCAAACTTTACAACTACAAGGTTTTGACTTGACATGGTGGTCCTACTTGCAAATTCAAACAAGATACGAAAAAGATACAAAATCAACAGGTTTTTACAAAGAACAGACCCCATTGGATAAAATTTTGTTAAAAACAGATGAGAACTTGATTAGAAAACTCTATAAATTTCTTTTAAACTGGAAGATGGAAGAAGAAGAAGTGAAAGAAACAATGATAGTATGGGCAAAGAACTTTGGATATTCTATAGATTTGGAAGACTGGCAAAAACTTTGGGATAAAAACATTAAGCTTACAAAAGCGGTAGCATATAAAGAAAACTTATATAAGATGTTTTATAGATGGCATATGACACCAGTTCACTTAGCGAAAATGTTTAAAAATGTTTCGGATATTTGTTGGAAATGTAAACAACAGCCAGGTACTTATTACCATGCCTGGTGGACATGCCCTATCGCTAAGAAATATTGGGCTAAGATCCATAGATGGTTGGAAAAGATGATGAAACTACAGATAGAATTTAAACCAGAATTGTTTTTGTTAGGAATATTAAGACCTAATTATGGTAAAGAGAATGACTACTTGATATTGCATGTTTTAACTGCTGCAAGGATAATATTTGCCCAATTTTGGAAAAATGAGAATTTACCATCTGACCAGACTATTATTACCAAAATTTTAGAGTGTGCAGAAATGGATACACTAACATTAGAAATGAAAGAAAAAGATGATTCAATCTATTTTAGAACTTGGGAAAATTTTTATCAATGCTTAGAGACATGTTAGAACTTGAAAGATTCAATATTTTAGAATAGATGACTGATTTTTAATCGAGTTCTAACTAACACTTTGATGACATGATTACTTTTCCTGACTTACTGACTTTCATTTGTTACTTGCGATTGTTAGGATTTTTTTTGAGACTTTATTAGTAGTGTTTACTTAATAGATTAATGTATTTGTTTACTATTTTTTTTAATATGTTACAGTTTAAGCTTTGCTAAAAATGGTTGAATATGATATTTACTCATTATTATGATCCGGACGGTAGCTTGTTTGTTGAAATATGTGATTGTACCTATCCTTATTTTACCCTAATTCCTTATTTCCCTCCCCTCCCCCTTTCCCTCCACCCCTCCCTTTACCATACCTGTACTGTTCCTATTTTTCCTCATTTATATAAACTCAATAAAATTTTGTTAAAAAAAAAAGAATTTACGTCTTTCTGAAAAAGTATATTCTCTAGCAGAACCATTTTTATATCTCCACGGGTCTATTAATACTAAGTTATAAATCTTTGCTTTTCTAATCTCATCAGCTCAAACCTTCTCTGGGGCTGTGGCTGAAGGCATTTTGCTATGAATAGGTGGCCCCAAATCTGCATTTCTAAAAGCTGGCCTGCTTGGGGGAAGGAGACTGGAAGCTGGTTTCTGCTTAAGATTTTTCTCCATTATTCCTTTGGGGAAATATAATATTATGCCTTTTTTAATATCCCCCAATTAGGAGGGTGGGTGGGTGCTGATTTCTAACAATCCCCCCTTTGTGCCATATAAGTGTAGGTGACACACTTTTACTGGCACAAGATTAAGAATTGGTCTGTTCAGGGAGACTTGATGGGTACTTCTATGGGTGGTTCCAGGATGTGGGGAAACAAGCTTTTAAACTGTTAATGCAAAGGGGAAGGCACTGATAGAGGCAGCAGAAAATAATCCCTGCAGTGGCTTCCAAAAAGGGAGTCCTCAACCCATGAAGGTCTATGTTCTGTTCTGTGCGTTGGTAAGGCATTGAGACGAGGCAGGAGTAACAACAGTTGCTTCTTTATTTAATCTCCAACAAAACAACACAAAATGGCACGGATCCCTTTTATACCCCCTTGCAGGGAGTAGCATCAACCAATCAATGCAACGTATCTTTCCCGCCTTGCGCATGCGCAATAGGCTGGAGACAGCAGGTCTGGCTGGGAAGCCACGTGGTCTGCCTGGGTCTCTCTGCAGCTTCCTGCACCTGCTGTGTCAATCACAGTCCAGGACATAACACCCCTTCCCTCTTAGCTCCAAAACACATAGAACTTACTATTTTACATTACTACAAATCTAATACCTTTTCAGTTCTTTTGAGCGTGTTCTTATTTCTAAGTACACTTAAGCCTGCCCACTTACTAGCAGGAATTTCACATAGTCCTTTGGTGGGCCTCTGGCCCATTCTGATCTTCTTGGAGCGGTTGCAAGTGCCAGGTCTACAAGCTCGCCTGTCAGACTCGGCAGACCAGGACTTGGATGCCCACTATGTACAGGCAAACCCACATCATGCTGGCCGGGTCCTGTAAACCCAGACCAGAGTTCCTTGGTGGGGTGGAATTCCCCAGGTCCACGACAGACCCCTCTTGGGAGCAAGGTCCCATAGGCACAAGGCCAGCAGATGGAGTGGCCTGAACAGCCGGTTGTGTGCAATTTTCCATGGACTCAGTGCCAGAGTCAGGAGCTGCCTTGTTGGCACAACTTCTATGTGCAGAGTGCAACTCCCCGCTTCTGCAAGAAGACTGAGATCCACGATCGCCATCGTGGTCCTCCTCCCCCCCAAGAGCAGAGTTAGGAGCAGACGTTTGACTGGGTAGCCTCTAGCGCAGCTGGTCAATGTGCCGACGTAACACACGACCATCGTCCAGGGCTACTTCGTATGACAGCGGCCCAGTGACTTTGCAGACAACTGCTGTCACCCAGAGATGTCCAGGTCCATAGTTCCTTGCCCAAACCGGATCACCCACCTGTAGTCTCCTAGGTGCCCACGGCTGTGACACCTGTGAAGCCACCTGGTCTGGGTGCAATCTGTCCAGTTTAGTAATGAGACGGCAACCCCAGCGGAGTTCAGCTGGGCTTTTCCCAGTAGCTGTGCAAGGTGTGGTGCGTTGGCAAAGAAGAAAGTCAGCTAACCTGTGATGCCAGCTTCTGTGAGTGAGCCTCTTCAAGGTGTCTTTGGTTGTGCGCACCATGCGCTCAGCTTGGCTGTTCGAAGCTGGATCATGTTGGCCTGGAGGAAAACCTGAAACTCAGAAGAAGTGAATTGAGGTCCGTTGTTAGAGACAAGAACATCTGGCAGCCCATGGGAGGCGAAGATGCCCCTCAACACCTGGATGGTCCTGGCAGTCGTCATAGTGGACACTGGAATGACCTCTAGCCATTTAGAGTGACTGTCCACAACAATGAGGAAGAATTGCCCCTGAAAGGGGCCAGCGTAGTCGATATGAACCCTCAACCAAGGAGCATGTGTGTCCTTCCACCTATGTACAGGAGCCTGTGGCATTTCAAGCATAGACTGTTGGAAAACCTGGCAACCCTGGACCTGAGTCTCAATCTCCTTATCAAGCCCCAGCCACCAGAGATAGCTGCACGCCAGAGCCTTCATCTGGACTATGCTCGGATGTCCTTCATGCAGAGAATGCAAGACTCTAGTCCTCAATGAGGTTGGGATCACTACCCTACTTCCCCACAGGACACAACTCTTAAAGGAGGAGAGCTCATGCTTCCTTTTCCAGAAACTCTGGAAGGTAGTGCCAGGACACGTGACAGGCCAACCTGACAGCACCCATGTCAACACACGTGTTAGCGTGTGATCAGTGGCTGTTTCTGCAGCCACATCCCTTGCATTGAGGGGAGACTCAGGCAAATCCTGAATAGCTAGTATGTGGTTAGCTGGAGCAGGATCTGATTCTACAAGCTGTAGAGGCAACCTACTGAGGCCATTGGCATTGCCCATTTCTTTGCCTGGTTTGTGAACCAGGGAGTTGTCATGTGTCTGATTAACAAAACACTTAAAAGGACTTTCAGGCATATTTTCTCCTAAAAGCATTTATTAAGGTTACAGATACGTCAGTACAGCATGGAGGAAATGCTTAGGTCTGCTTCTCTTCCGTTACGCATAACATTCCAAGCATTTTCCACTCCCTTATTGTAGGGTCATGGTTCACATCTTCCAATCAACTTGGAAGATGTGATTTACTTCCGGTTTCTTTCTCCCGGGCTATCCTTATGCTCCTCCCTCTTTCCCAGTTGCTGGTTTAACTATATAAATACNAGGTGTAGGCGCAGGGTTGCAGGATCCCATTTTTGTTCTTTTGCAGTAACACAGCTCCAACTGCCACATCGCTGGCGTCGGCTTGGATCACAAAGGGTTCCCCTGGGCAGGGGTGCTTTAGGACCGGTTCAGCAGCAAATAGTCTCTTTAAATTTTCAAAAGCTGTTTGACAGCCCATTGTCCATGCTAGTGGTTGGCCTGGTCGTGGCTTCCCTCCTCCTTTGCCTGTTTTGAGTAGTTCTGTAAGGGGTAGGGCAATCTCGGCAAAAGAGGGGATGAATTGATGATAAAAGTTGGCAAAACCCAGAAAGCTCTGGAGCTGTTTGCGAGTCTTTGGGGGCTGCCATTCGATTATAGCTTTCACCTTGGCTGGATCCATTTCAATACCCTCATTGGAAATTCTGTAACCAAGGTAGTCTAATTGGGTTTGGTAAAATTCACATTTTGACAATTTGGCATAAAGCTTGGCATTCAATAGTTTCTTTAACACTTCTCTCACCAGCTCTATGTGATCAGTCATATTCGTGCTGTATATCAGGATATCATCGAGATACACCAAAACCCCTTTATACAAGTGATCATGTAGGACCTCATTAATCAACTGCATAAACACAGATGGGGGCCCCTGTAGGCCAAATGGCATGACTTTGAACTGATAGCTCCCCATAGGACAGTTGAAGGCAGTTTTCCACTCGTCTCCTTCTTTTATCCTCACCCGGTAATATGCCTCTCTCAAGTCTAATTTAGTGAAGACACTCCCCTTAGCCAAATGGGTTAATAAGTCCTTTAGGAGGGGGAGTGGGTATTTGTTCTCCACACTTACAGCATTGAGACCCTTATAGTCCATGCAGAGATGAAGAGACCCATCTTTTTTCTTCTTGAATAACACAGGGGCTCCCACGGTAGATTTGGCCTGTTCAATAAACCCCCTTTTCAGAGTTAATTCATGGGTTGCAAGACAGAGGAATCTTCCAAGAGATGTGGTCATTTATTTTTCGAGGAAGTCTATTCGTAATCAAATTATTCAAGCTTTCTACAATCAAAAATTTCAACTACTAGGCCAAGATGTTATAATTTTGAAGGAGATACCATCTAAAATACTTAGAAGAAGGAAAGATTTTGCCTTCCT
>NW_015388122.1:215838-233082 GCF_001527695.2 Protobothrops mucrosquamatus
TATATTGAGTTGAAATATGGAACAAAAAAATACCATTTGGTTTTTGAATGAATTTTTGATTTTATTTATAACTATGTTAATTTGATGGTATTTAATAACTGTATATTTGTTTTAAAAGAGAGTTAAAGGAAGTTATAGATTTGTTAGATTAATAGTTGATTAATATTAGTTAGATCATGATTATTTTACTGTTAATCCTATGATTGGCTCTGGGAAGGAGGGGGGGAGGGATGGAGGGTTGGGTTTGGGGGGAGGGGGGGATTTATATTGTAAAATTTTATAAAACTTTCAATAAAAAAATAAATAAATAAACCCCCTTGCTAGGTTTTTGTTCACGTATCGCTGCATCTCCTCCATTTCGAGGGGGGACATAGCATACATTCTCGGTCGTGGGAGTTTGGCTCCCGGCACCAGTTCGATGGAGCAGTCATTGGGTCTGTGAGGGGGTAGGGCATCACATTCTTTTTCACTAAAAACCTCCACCAGGTCCCAGTATTCATTGTGGATGACTGGTTCGCACGGAGGCGGTGAGGCGGCCATGTGCGCTTGCTCATTGGGTGGCCTAAGGTGTCCTGCAACATCCGTTGACTCAAGAGGAGGATTAGGCCCTATTGGTAGTCTCATGGTTCTCATTCCTTTCTCCCACCAGATGAAAGGTTTCCATTTGTCTAACCAGGCTAATCCTAAAATTACTGTCTCAGTCATTTTTGGAGACACCAAGAAACGAATAAATTCCCAGTGTGCACCTATTTCTAGGCATAAGGGCTCAGTTAATTGTGTGACAAGAGTCCCTCCCATCAGGGAGCCATTGGCTTGCTCAAACCTCATCGGTTTGGAAAGCTGTTTTGCCCGTATGCCCATTCTCATTGCAAACTGCTGACTAATAATGCAGCGGGTGCATCCAGTATCAATTAGCACACTTAAGTCCATTTGTGCCCCAGACTTAGGGATTGTAAGCTTGGCGGCCAGTGAAAAAGGCGGGATTTGTTGACTCACCATCGGGTCATTCTCTCCTTCATCGTCGCTGTCAAAGGAGGGTAGAGCAGGGGCGGGTCCAACCAGAGTCCCAGCGTCCTCCTGTGTGGGGGGTGTAATCTGGGCGACAGGTTCCTGCGTGAGCCGGTTGGATTTTTCTCTCAGCCACTGAGCAGGTTTCTTTCACATTGCTG
This sequence comes from Protobothrops mucrosquamatus, assembly GCF_001527695.2. NCBI lineage: Eukaryota > Metazoa > Chordata > Lepidosauria > Squamata > Viperidae > Protobothrops > Protobothrops mucrosquamatus. The sequence continues at coordinate 217,008 of NW_015388122.1, forward strand.
GTTCTGGTCTGCTCTGCCGTCGGGGGTAGGGGATTTGACAGGTGGCCGCTCAATGTCCTTCTTGTCCACACCGGAAACACTTAAAGGAAGGGCGTGTTGGTGGCCTGTGTCTTTCAGCCATTGCCGTAGTTGAGGGCTTTCGTGGGGGTGATTGCTGTCCGGGTAGCTCTGGTTGCTGCTCGGGTTNTTCAGCCATTCAGCTGCTTCTCCCTCTAGGTTGGATGCAAATACGTCGACCATGGCACCTGGGTCCGGATAGTGGTAGGCCCAACGGTTCAAGTGAGAGCGCCCTTGGTTGAGAAAAAAAATCAGCTTCTCTGGGTCTCCATCGAAGGTTGCATTGAAGGGTGGTGCAAAAACAGGCTGTTGCGGTCCCCACTGGGGCTGTTGCTGCTGGCCCCACCCCAGTTGTTGGTCCCATGGCTGCTGGGTTCCCTGCTGTTGATGTGGTGCCCCCAGTTGCAGTTGGCCCCTTCCTGCCTGCCAATCCCATGGTTGGTGGGTTCTCTTCTGCTGGGCAGTGGAGGCTGGTAGTGCCCCCTGCTGCTGCAGGCCTCCCAATGGTGACTGTGCAAGTGGGGTTTGTAGTGGTGTATTCTGCTGTTGTACTGCAGGGGGTGGTGATGCCCTCTGCTGTTGTAGGCCCCTCAATGATTGCTGGACATGCTGGGCCTCCCCCATCTGCAAGCTGACCGGCTGTAGTTCTGGCTGTTGCATCACTTCAAGCTGCCGTAAGGTTTCTATTAGCTGTGGTAATCTCAGTTGCTGGAAAGGCCTTAATTTGGGATTCCCTACGTCTTCAGGACTGTGACTCACCAGTTTTCCTGGCAAGGCTGTGTGGCTTCCTCCAGAGCCTTCGCACGGCTTATCGCAGTCTGGCCTCACTCCCAGCTGGGAAATCTGCCAGATTCCTCTCTCCCCCGGCTTGCCGGCTGTCGCTTCCCACCCCCTGGGGAAACTGCTGCAGCTAGGAGGAGGCTGGTCTCAGACAATTTGTTCTCCTTCATGTCAATCTTCCCCGAATCTTTACCAGTCCCTCTCAAACTTCGAGGCAGTGGATGGGGTTCGGGACCCCAGATTGTTTTAGAATGAGATTGGACCTAAGCATGCTGTCATGTGTCTGATTAACGAAACACTTAAAAGGACTTTCAGGCATATTTTCTCCTAAAAGCATTTATTAAGGTTACAGATACGTCAGTACAGCATGGAGGAAATGCTTAGGTCTGCTTCTCTTCCATTACGCATAACATTCCAAGCATTTTCCACTCCCTTATTGTAGGGTCATGGTTCACATCTTCCAATCAACTTGGAAGATGTGATTTACTTCCGGTTTCTTTCTCCCGGGCTATCCTTATGCTCCTCCCTCTTTCCCAGTTGCTGGTTTAACTATATAAATACCAGACAGTTCTGCACATTGTCAAAGCAAGAATATACAGTATTTGCAGCATTGACAGGAGTAGTCATACGCAGAAAGGAAAATTGACCACCTCAACATTCTAGGAGAAATTATGTGTGAGGTTTGCTTGTTGGTTGTAAACAACCCCAGCAGTGGCTTATGGTCTGTATAGACCATAAAGTGGTGACCATGCAAAAAGTCATGGAACTTTTTTATGCCAGCCACTATGGCCAAAGCTTCTCTATCTATCTGTGCGTAATTACACTCAGCAGATGACAGAGTCCTAGAATAGTAGGCTACAGTGACTTGTGTCCCATCAGCCTTCAGGTGACTTAAGACAGCCCCGATCCCATAAGGGGATGCATCCCAGGCTATACACACTGGCAGCTGCTCATTGAAATGAGCGAGAACAGCATTTGAAGATAACAATGCCTTGACCTCTGCAAAACTCCTTTCGTGGACTTGTGTCCACTTCCATGGAGCCTGTTTGTCCAAGAGCTGGTGTAACGGCTGTGCCACTACAGCCTTGTGAGGTAGAAAAGAGTGATAGAAATTTAGAAGCCCAAGAAAGGCTTGAAGCTCGCTCTTCGACTTGGGACCTGGGGGCCTGCTGAATCGCCTTGAGCTTAGATTCAGCAGGATGGATGCCTTCTGCATCTATACGAAACCCTAAGAATTCAGTGGACGTGACTCCAATTTTGCATTTGTCTTGCCTAAGCTTCAGCCCCGCTTTGCGGAACCGCAGCAAAATGGACCGAATCCTCTCAGCCAAGTTTTCAGGAGATTCCCCTGCAATGAGGACATTATCAAAGTAAGGGCAAACTCCCGGAATGTTATGGAGCATTCACTCCATAACACTTTGGAAAATGCCAGGGGCTACATTAACCCCAAACTGTAGTCTTTCGACTTTGAAAGCTCCCCGGTGCGTTATGATCGTCTGGACCTCAGCTGTTGCCTCATCAACCGGTAGCTGTTGATAGGCCTGAGCCAAATCAAGTTTGGCGAAGACTCGGCCTCCCTTCAGCGAGGCCAAAATGTGGCTCACCAAAGGCACCGAATAAGAGTGCTGCTGTAATGCTTTGTTTAACGTGCATTTATAGTCAGCACAAATGCGGACTTCCCCATTGGCCTTCAGAGGCATAACTATTGGTGTTTCCCATGGACTGCTATCCACAGGTTCCAAAATACCTTGCTGGAGCAGTTTGTCCAGCTCAGCATTAACCTTTTGCTTCAGCACAAAAGGCACCCGGTGAGGCTTAACTCTAATCGGGCAATGGACGGGTCTAACCGCAAAGCAATTGGAGGCCCCTTGTATGACCCCAGTTCTGGGCTAAACACATCATCAAATTCCTTGCAAACTTCTGCAAGGCCTGTCGTTTGCAAGCTGTGTAGCCCAGTCACTTGAATCCCAAGTGCCTCAAACCAATCAAGTCCAATTAGACTCGTGCGGTCGCCCTCTACCATAACAATGTCCAGGAACCCTTCAAATTTCCTACGCAGCACCTTGAGCATGGCCTCCCCTTTTACCCTGACTCGGGAACTCTGGAAGTCTGTTAAGACCAGATTCGACAGCCTGAGTTTAACTCGCTGGCCGCTTCTGTAGCAGATTTGCTTAAGGGTGTCCTGGGGTATGATTGACAGAGCTGAACCCGTGTCCAGCTCCATCGTTAAGGGGACCGCCTGCAATTTGACATCAATGCAAAGCTTCTTTTTTAATGGCCTGTGGGCCCCTGTGTTTAAAATGCTCCTGCGGGATGTGCAGAAACCTACGCTATTCTGGCTGGGGACCCTGATACCTTTCTGAGGCAATTCTTATGAAGGACAGTCTTTCATGCAACCCAAAAAGACGGCGGCTATGTGGCCTTGCCTGCCACATGCCCGGCAAATGGCAGAGCAGAAACGGCAATCGGAGCGCTTGTGGTGGCCTCCACATCCGAAACATCAAGGGAATTGAACTGCCTTGTCAGCTCGCTTGTCAGCTCGCTCATGGGGTCTCCTCTCCGCTGGCTGCTGTAGATGGTCGACCTCGTTTTCGGAATCAGGGTCAGCTACCTCTCGATGGATGGAGCCTGAACTCATAGGATGCTTGGAAAGCCGCTCCTCCCGCTGCTTCATCAGCCGTGATCTCCCTTAGTGCATCCTGGAAGGAAATGTCTTCCTTTGCAAAAATATTTTGTTGCAATTCACAGCTCCTCAACCCACAAACTAGACAATCTCAAATTCTTTCCTCCAAGTCTTTAAACTCACAGGGCCTAGCAGCTTGTTGCAGCACAGCAATAAAGTCCGCAGCAGACTCTCCTGGCCTTTGGTCCCGCTGTTCGAATGCGTGACACTGGGCAATCACCAATAGCTTCGGTTCAAAATGTTCCCTTAACATTTTCTTCAGCTCAGTATAAGTGATGGATTCCAGAGGTGCTGGGGCAACCAGAGTTTCAGCAATATCAAATGTCTCTTGCCCACAGACACACAGTAACGTTGCGGCTTTGAGCCCGACTTCTCGAACTTGGTTTACTCGGAAGTAGTTTTCTACTCTTGCCATGTATGAGCTCCAATGTTCAGGGTGAGCTGTATCGAATTTGGACAAACGCCCTATCTTCGACATCGTTACTTCTTAGCGGCCTCATCAACGCCTCGTGCTGCTCCGGCTTGTGAAGGGGTTCCAGGACGAATCCTGCCGAGCTCTCCTCCAGCATCTTCGTACTGGCAGGCAGAGTCACATGATCAGAACACCGAACTTCCAAGCACTTCGGGCCTTCCGTGGTGAGTCAGCCTATTTTCTTTTCGTTGTTTTCTTTCAGCACAATCCCACCTTTGTCACCAATGTTCTGTTCTGTGCGTTGGTAAGGCATTGAGATGAGGCAGGAGTAACAACAGTTGCTTCTTTATTTAATCTCCAACAGAACAACACAAAATGGTGTGGATCCCTTTTATACCCTCTTGCAAGGAGTAGCATCAACCAATCAATGCAACATATCTTTCCCGCCTTGCACATGTGCAATAGGCTGGAGACAGCCTGTCTGGCCGGGCAGCCACGTGGTCTGGCTGGGTCTCTCTGCAGCTTCCTGCACCTGCTGTGTCAATCACAGCCCAGGACATAACAGTCTAGAAGCCAGGGCAAAAGTTCTGTTTGGTTGAAAAGAAAAAGAAAAACAAGCCTATACATTCATTTGTGCTAGATATATAATAAACCCATGGATTAGAAACTTCTTGTGTTTTAACATTTATAAACACAATTAAATCATTAGTTAAGAACACCAAATAGACCCATAGTTAGCTTTGGGAGGAATATTCATTGAAGACAATAAGAAAATAAAATCTAAAAAGCTGACAAGAACGATAAAAAAAGGTTTGAAAGCAGGATTTTGGGGGAATGTTAAATGAGTGTTATAATACACTTTCATGCATTGTGATGTCAGGAAAATTAAAGGGATAACCCAACAAGCTTTTTTTACAGTTATAACAAGATTAGATGTTTTGCATAAACAAAAAACATGCTAAAGACCTGCCTCCTTCTCACACTGCTGCTCTGTTGCCTCACTGTGGCAGGAGTGATAGTAGTAGTGGTGGTGGCATGGTTGGGAAATAAGAATTGTGTTCCTGGGAGAAACACATGTTAGGGAAGTGAAGAAGACCCAGAGTGTGTGCCCAGAGTGTAGTTACAGTGGGAACATGGAATGCAAAAAGTATGAAATTTCATTATAATGAGCAATGAAATAAATTGACCATACTGACACATTTTAGGCATCAGTAAAATGAAATAGACTAGAATTAGGACATGCAGCAACAAAAAAAGAGGTTGTTTTCATAGTCAGTAAGGACAATTCTAAGCTCTCTAGGCCACTTTATACAGTTCCCCCAAATGTATTATTGGTGTTGTGTCATGCTTGTGAAAGATACCCCACCCAATCTGATATTTCCTGTAGACCATGTGACTCTTTATTTTAGTGGGCAATTTCATCATTCAGACATAGATGAAGAAATACATTCTACTTCCTCTTCTTCTGTTCTTCTATAGTACACCTTAGGAGAATTCTGGCAAATAGAATTAATAAGGCTTCCTCATTCTCCTTGTGATCTGGCCACTTCTTGTTTGTTTGTTCTTGGCTGTGGTGCTGCTGCTGTTTGACTTCAGTTTTGAAGGACCTGCCAATTCTAATTTGATTGATATCAGCATTACCAGTACTTTTGTGTATAGTATAGGAAAATAACAAATGTTTGGGTGATTCCTGCTGGCCTAAATAATTACTAAATAATCACTACCTAGATACCTCTAGATTTTATTTCATATTTGTACATTTTGGAAAGGTTTTTATGTGGTTTGGTTCACTATTCAACATTCCAGCAGGAATTATTGTGGACAATGTAATAAGAATAACATGTTTATGCATAATCATTGGATTTTAAAAAGAGTATTTTTTATTTTCAATATATATCTGATTTTCAAGAGAGAGAGAGAGAGAGAGAGAGAGAGAGAGAGAGAGAGAGAGAGAGAGAGAGAGAGAGAGAGAGAGAGAGAGAGAGAGAGAGAGAGAGGGGGGGGATCTCGGAGGTCTTTTAGTCCAACCCCCTGGAAAGGAAAGGCCACACAAAAATCACTCTTTAGAGGCCATACAAAAAGCTCTAGGAGAACTTTGTCTACCAGATTCCATAGTTGTGGCCATTTTGTTTTTCTTAAACAGCACCCAGTCTAAACTTGCTAAGCTCATTCAATAATTGGTGCTGAGAGGCAAAAAGGACAAGTACAGGGAATCCTTGACTTACAACTATTCATTTAGTAACTGTTCAAAGTTACAATGGCACTGAAAAAAGTGACATGACCATTTTTTACACTTACAAGCTTTGCAGCATCCCCATAGTCAAGTGATCAAAATTTGTACACGCAGCAACTAGCTCATATTTATGACATTTACAATATCCTGATATCCCCCTTTGAGATGGCCTCCCTTCCACCCTTGCCAGGTTCCCATGAGAACTCAGATTTTGAAGACACAATGCTGGAAAGGGAAAGTGGCATAATAAGAACCCATTCTCCTCCCACTCCTCTGCAGGAGCTGGTGAGCCAGGTGATGGTTGCTATAACACACAAACATTGTTTCCTCCCTTCCTCTCCCCTTCCCAGGAATTGAAGGCCAGATATGGAAGGCCCATAGTACAGCGGTTCTCAACCTATGGGTCGTGACCCCATTTGGGGTCGATCGACCATTTCACGGGGGTCGCCAAGCAAGGCTGTCCACCATTTTTCCCCCTTTTCCGGCGGGTGCCTTACCTCCCTTGAGCTGGGCCAGCTGGTGGTCGGTCTGCTCCGTCTCTGCCGCTTGCCAGCTACGCCTCGGACGGTGCAGGGGGCGGAACCACGCATGTGCGGCGCTCCCGGGCAGGGAAAGTCCTCGACTTACGACCAGTTGGGTAGTCCTCGACTTACGACCGGTTTAGTCCTTGACTTACGACCGGTTTAGTCCTCGACTTACGACCGGTTGGGGGTCACGGCATTAAAAAGGTTGAGAACCACTGCCATAGTAGGTGAGTCTTCTTCCTCCACCTGGAGGAATGCAGAGGGTCTGGTTAACTTCTTCGTCAACAGGCTCCTCAGGCAACACAGGGCTGGTAGCTTGGTTGGCCTTGTCTTGTCAGCGAAGCACTGGTGGAACTGACAAATTAATCAGGGGCATATACATTCTGTACATTCTCTGAAGAGTGATCAGAAACCAGGTATTCCTTTCCAATGACTCAAGAGCCTTTGCCTCTTTTCCTAGAGTCTAAGATTTCTTCTACCTTATATTTTGGTTCCCTCTCTACTATGACTGGCAGTGGAGGGTGTTACTGGGATCTTACTGTGCTTGGGGTGACATCTTTTGGAAAGTAATGGTCGGTGAAATACTGGATGCACCTTCATTTTTTAAATAATATTTTATTAATTTTCTATTTTTACAAATCATAAGTGCTTAGTAAACAACGTGTTGTCTGGGTCCATTTTTTACTTAATAATACACATTGAATTCCTAATCTCTACCCCTTTTTTCCAGCCAGTGATAAGCTACATCCCATATTTGAAATTATTCTATGTCTTCTTTTTCTTTATCCTTCAATATCGATCTGTCCATTTCTACACAGTCCGATGTTTTCTTGATCCTCTCTTCTTCAGGTAATGTTTCTTCATTTTTCTGGCACTAAGCAAATACAATTCTTACTATTATATTAAGTATATATTTCCTCATCATATTTTTCTAATATTGTACTAATAAAAATAGTTCCAGTTTATAACATCTTTTCTATCTCATATGTCAATTATATTTGCAATTGAGACCACCTTATTGAACCAATACCCTGTTCTACCAACTCTTATTTCTTATTTCCCTTCAATATTGAAAATTAGACATAATGGAGAGATAAAAGGACTAAAGGTAAAGAAAGAAGAATACAAGATGCAGGCATTTGCGGATAATCTAGTGTTCTTCATAGAAAAGCCGCTAGAGACAGGAAACACCTTAATGAATGAAATAGAAAAATATTGGACAGTGGCAGGATTGAAAATTAATAGAGAAAAGACTAAAATGTTAGTAAAAAAATCAACTGAAAAACAAAAGAAAGAATTAGAAAAAGATTTGGGATTGCAAATTGAAAAAAAGATTAAATATTTAGGAATTTGGCTCACTGTAAGGTGTTCCTCAATAAAAGATGATAATTATAAAAAACTGATACAACAAATGAAAAAAGATTTAGAGATTTGGGGAAAATTACAGCTATCATTATTAGGAAGGATTTCAGTGATTAAAATGAACATATTGCCAAAATTATTATATTTATTTCAGACAGTCCCTATAAAATTAGAGAAGAAATTTTTTGAAGAACTAAATAAAATAATTTAAAAAATTATCTGGTTGGATAAGAAAGCACGGATAAATATTAAAACGCTACAAGATAGTAGAAGCAGGGGTGACTTTGGACTTCCAAAAAGGGGATTTTATTATCAAGCAGCGGGGCTATTATGGATTAGGGATTGGATTAACTTGGACAACAAAAGGGTGTTAACGATTGAAGGACATGATCTACAGGCCGGTTGGCATGCCTTCCTATGGGATAAACTTAATAAGACATATGCATACTTTTACCGACATCAAATAAGAGAAGCATTGATATGGACATGGGAAAAGGTTAAAAGGAAACACTATATGAAATTACCAAATTGGGTCTCGCAAATGGAGGCAACGATTTACCCAAATACATTGGATAAAAAAAGCTGATAAGATACAAAGAATTATTAGATAGCCAGGGGAATTTTAAATCAAAGGAAGAACTAAAAGAACAGGGTATAATTATGGACTGGTGGCCATATTTACAGACACAGTCGAGATATAGAAAAGATATGGAAGAATATGGAATTCAAGGGGTACCATAACAATTGGATAGAATATTGATAGGTAAGGAAGAAAAAATTATAACAAAAGCATATAAATACTTATTAGAGGTAGAAATGGAAGAAGAAATAGTGAAAGGTTCAATGATAGCATGGGCACAGAATGTAGGTCGAAATATAAACTTAGAAGAATGGGAAAAAGTATGGAACAAAAACTGCAAATTAACATTATCGACTGCATATAAAGAAAATCAGTATAAAATGCTTTATAGGTGGCTAACATGTACACAAATATGAAACCGGATTGTTGGAAGTGTAAATATAAGGATGGAACATTTTATCACATGTGGTGGCAATGCCCTAAAGCAAGGAAATATTGGGAACAGATAAGGAGATGGCTATAGGAGATAACAGGAGAACAAATTGAAATTAAAGCTGAATTATTTTTATTAGGAATAATAAATCAAAAGATAAAGAAGCAACTCCAATATATTATTGTACACATAGTAACAGCAGCATGTATTGTCTATGCTCAATGTTGGAAACTTGAAAATATACCAGCTAATGATATGATTATTCATGTGCCGAGATGTATAAACTTATGCTAGAAATGAAAGGCAATGAAGAAACGGAATTTTATGAGGTGTGGGATAAGTGGTTAGAACAGAGAAACAAAAATGTATAGTAATAAATGTAAATAACTGTAAGAGATACATGACACAGTACTGTTAAAAAATGTTTAATGTTTTGTAAATTGGAAAAATGAAAAATTAAAATTAAAAAAAAAGAAAAAAGAAAATATCTTTATAGATTTGTTGGCTATGAAATCAAAACACTTTTTAAAAAATCCAACCAGTTAGAGTTGCAATCAGAAAAGAGTTTATTGTTTAACAAAAACTTTAAAAAGCGGTTTGCAAATCGCAGTGAACTCAAGTAACATAACACAGTATGCCACGCTGTTGAGCCACACCTACAATGGTTTCATGGTTCAATTTTATACACCCTATCACGACGCCCCATTTCCTCCCCCGTGGCCCCATTGGCTTAGGCTTTGGAGGTTACAATCTATCAGAAGCGCCTAACCGGAATACATTATCTCTGCCCCATTAAACTAATAAGATCCCTCCCCTCCTTTCCTGTTTATTAAGACCATATATGTACATACTTATCAATCTTAGAGGGAAGATGTCTTCCATCTCCTACACCTTTCAGATCAGGTAGTGGTACCAGGCACCAAAAGATACAGAAAAACAATTCCTAGATGATGACTCAAACCAGACCCCATAGTAACTCCTGTTTCCCTCCTCCCCTCACTTGAGGCTTGTAATTTTCCAATATACATAAAGCATCTACTCAGGCAATTGATTATAAAATAATGATTATAAAATTACAAATAATGCTAAAAGTATCTACATTTTATTTTTAAACTTTCTGCTTCTTTCAGTTATTTTCCACAAGTTACAATTTTCTCAAAATTGATTAAGTTTGGGTGAGTAAAAACTTCCCTTGTTAAGAGCCATCCTGATATTTTCATATTTCCCATACTATAGAAAAGTGTGCCATCCTAATTATAAATCATATCTTTCTAAGTATAATAATATTTTAGTGTCTAAGGGTTATCTATTTCTCTTAACAGTATTCAAACACATGTTTGATAGTATAAGGCCCCATCCAGTAGGTCAACTTCTCTATTTTCTTTAATCTAATTCTAGCTTTCTTCCTTTGCCAGATAAATTTCCAAATCAGTGTATTTAGATTGTCAAATAATTTTTTCTCTGTTTTTATGGGTATTATTTGAAATAGGGAAAATCATTTAGGTAAGATATTTCTGAGGGGGAGTTCAACCCATTTGTATTCACTGAAAAACTTCAACTTTCCTTCTCCCTCAACTTCTCTTTTCATTTCTTGTTTCCCAATTTCTAACGTTTCTCCTAAAAGCTCTATAGACCAGGACTTGTACTTAAGGGCACCTGGCCTACCGGCCCGTCTGATGGGCTCGCTAGACCAGGACTTTTATGCACATGTTTTGCAGGTGACCCCTGGTGAGGCATACTGGTGAAATTGCCAGAGCTCTTTCCAGGCTCCGTTAGAGCAGCTGGAATTCCCCAACCTTCTGAATTGGCTGAGGATTCCCCAACTACCCTGGATGGCTCCAGGGAACTTAATTCCTCGAGCCCGCAACCAGTCTCGGATGTGACCTGCATTGCAGGAGTGCCCCAATAGATCCAGTCCCCTGTGGCCGAAGTGCCAGAGTCAGGAGCCACCTCTATGGCAAACCCGTCCTCAGGTGAATTCCCATTTGGAGCTCTTGCTGATACGCATGACTTCCTGTTCGGCGCAATAGCTGAACCGTGAGGATGCCCTTGCTCCACCCCTGGGAAATCCCTAGCGTCCTGCAGTAATTCCCAGGAGCAATGAGGCAGGGTCTCCAGATGTTGACCTGAAGTGCGATCTGGCTCCTGGGCCCCCTCCCTCCGAGAGTGGAGGCAGGGGTGGAAACATCCTGGGACAACCGCCAGCGCAGTTGATCAATGTGACGCCTCAGGACGCGGCCATCTCCCAAGGTCACTTCGTATGATAGAGGTCCAGAGATCTTACAGATGACAGCAGGGACCCAGAGGTGTCCAGGACCATAGTTCCTAGCCCAGACCGATCTTAGTAATGAGGCGGCGACCCCAGCGCAGTTCAGCTGGGCTCTTTCCAGTGGCAGTGCAAGGTGTGGTGTGGTGTGCAAGAAGGAAATCTGCTAACCTGTGATGCCAGCTGCCGTATGTTAGTCTTTTGAGTGCATCTTTGGTGGTGCACACCATTCTCTCCGCTTGCCCGTTGGTGGAAGGATGAAAGGGAGCAGACATTGCATGCCGGATCAGGTTGGCCTGAAGGAAAGCCTGGAACTCACAAGATGTAAATTGAGGACCATTGTCAGAGACACGCACATCTGGAAGGCCATGGGTTGCAAAAATTCCTCTTAATACCTGGATGGCCCTGGCAGTAGTAGTGGAGAAGACAGGTACAACTTCTAGCCACTTGGAGTGACTATCCACAAGGATAAGGAAGAATTGCCCCTGAAAGGGCCCAGCATAATCTAAATGTACCCGTGACCAAGGGGTGTTCGTCTCCTCCCACCTGTGTACTGGGGCCTGAGGCATTTCAGGCCGTGATTGTTGGCATACTTGGCACCCGTGCACCTGAGCTTCGATAGCTTTGTCAAGCCCAGGCCACCAAAGATGGCTGCGCGCAAGCGCTTTCATGCGCACAATTCCTGGATGTCCCTCATGCAGTGAGGACAAGACCCTAGACCTCAGTGAGGCAGGAATAACTACTCTACTCCCCCATAATAGGCACCCATTAAAGGTAGACATTTCTTAATGCCAGCCACTATTGCCAAGGCTTCTCTGTCAATCTGAGCGTAATTCCGCTCTGCAGATGACAGAGTCCTTGAATAATAGGCCACAGGGACTTGTGTCCCATCAGCCTTCAGATGACTAAGTACTGCTCCCACTCCATAAGGAGATGCATCGCATGCGATGCAAACAGGCAGTTGCTCATTGAAATGCGCTAAAACAGCATTGGAAGTGAGCAAGGCCTTAACCTCATTGAAACTCCTGTCATGGACTTTAGTCCATTGCCATGGAGCCTGCTTATCTAAGAGCCTATGTAACGGCTCTGCCACAGCAGCCTTATGTGGGAGAAATGCATGGTAAAAATTCAAGAGTCCCAAGAAGGCTTGTAACTCACTTTTGGACTTTGGACTTGGGGCCTGCTGAATAGCTTGCAGTTTGTCTTCAGCAGGGTGAATGCCTTGGGCATCAATCCTGAAACCCAAGAAGTCAGCTGAAGTGACTCCTATCTTACATTTATCCTGCTTTAATTTAAGGCCTGCTTTTCGGAAACGAAGCAAGACAGCCCTTAACCTTTTGAGATGACTCCCCAGCGATGAGGATGTCATCGAAGTAAGGGCAGACCCCAGGAATACCTCGAAGTGTGCTCTCCATTGCACTTTGGAATATGCCAGGGGCTACATTTACCCCAAATTGCAGTCTCTTGACCTTGAAGGCCCCCCTGTGAGTTACAATAGTCTGGGCCTCTGCAGCTGCCTCATCAACAGGTAGCTGTTGATAGGCCTGTGCCAGGTCAAGTTTCGCAAAGATGCGCCCCCCCCTTGAGGGAGGCCAGGATGTGGCTTACAACAGGAACTGGATAGGCATGCTGTTGCAACGCCTTATTCAGTGTACATTTATAATCTGCACATATATGTATTTCCCCATTAGCCTTTAGAGGCGTTACTATGGGGGTTTCCCATGGACTAGAATCCACAGGTTCTAAGATACCCTGCTGGAGCAATTTGTCCAGCTCAGCATCTATTTTACCTTTGAGGGCAAAAGGTACCCTTCTAGGCTTGACCCTGATGGGCGTCATAGTTGGGTCCAACCGTAGCGCAATGGGAGGCCCCTTGTAGGATCCTAGCTCTGAACTAAACACATCTGCAAACTCCTTGCAGACTTCTGCAAGGCTCAACGTTTGCAAATGGTGCAGCCCAGTTACCTGGATTCCCAGAGCCTCGAACCAATCGAGTCCAATAAGACTCGTACGTTCACCCCCAACTACCACCACATCTAGGAGACCTTCAAAATCCTTATGCTGTACCCTAAGGGTGGCCTCCCCCTTAACACACACCATAGAATTCTGAAAATCTGTAAGTATTAGATTCAATGGCCTGAGTTTAACTCGAAGGCCACTACTACTACAAATCCTTTTGAATGTGTTAATTGAAATAATTGAGAGAGCGGACCCAGTGTCCAACTCCATTAATAAGGGAACCCTTTGCAACCTTATGTTAATGGAAAGTTTCTTCTTAAGGGGCTTGTGTGTCCCTGTCCTTAGAATACTCCTGCGCGATGCGCAGAAACCCACCCTGTGTTGGCTGGGGACCCTGGTACCTTTCTGAAGCAATTCTTCCCGAGGTTGGACCTTCTGGCGATCCAAACAGATGGATGCGATGTGGCCTTGCCTGCCACACGCCCGGCAAATGGAGGAGCGGAACCTGCAATCAGCTCGCTTGTGGTGTCCTCCGCACCCGAAGCATTGAAGAGCTGCTGGGGCCTTGTCCGGACGTCCCTTCTGCCTCCTCTCAGCTGGCTGGTGAAGTCTGTCCACCTCCTCTTCAGGATCCGCTTCTGATCCTTCTCGAGCATCTGATGGACGGTTGCTGTGTCTGGAGGGTTCCTGGTGAGCTGCAAGGCCTTCACAGCCCCGCCTGCTGCTTCCTCAGCTGCCACCTCTCGTAAGGCATCTTGGAAGGAAACATCTTCTTTTGCAAAGATCTTCTGTTGTAAGTCTCTGCTCCTTAAGCCACAAACGAAGCGATCTCGCAGCCTTTCTTCCAAATACTTGAACTCACAAGGCCTGGCCGCTTGCCTTAAGGCAGCAATAAAGTCCGCAGCAGATTCACCCAGCCTCTGGTCTCTCTGCTCGAACGCTTGCCTCCAAGCAATCACGGATAACTTCGACTGGAAGTGTTCCTTCAACATCTTTTTCAGATCAGCATATGTTACTGACTCAAGAGGTGCAGGGACCACCAGATTTTCTGCAATGTCAAAAGCTTCTTGTCCACAGGCACACAAAAGAGTTGCTGCCTTCAGGCTGTCTTCTCTTATCTGATTTACTCTAAAGTAATTCTCCACCCATGCTATGTAGGAATTCCATCTCTCTAGGTGGGAGACATTGAAATCAGTTAAGTGGCCAATCTTCGACATCGTAAATTTTACGACCTTTACCAATTGCTTCCCCTGCAAGCTGATGTTTGGGAAAGGGTCCTTTAGTCGAGCTCACCCCCCAGCGACGCTGTACTGGCGGAATGGGACGCTGATGCAGACACCGTCTTCCCTCGTCAGGACTTCCTGGGTAAGTCCTTCTTCATTTCTTTAAGCTTGCAAAGGATCCCACCTTTGTCACCTTTGTTTTCGGTTCGCAAGCAATTGACGAAGACGCATGGTGGAAACAATAGCTCTTTATTCTCCTTCTCCAACTCCAAGCAAAGCAGCAAAAGGCACGCAGGCCTTTTATAGGGTCAGGAACCCAGACAGTGCTAACACAGCGTTTTCGCGCCTTGCGCATGCGCACAAGGCTGGCACCGCTCTGTCTGGTCCCGGGCAGCTTTTACAATGCCCGGGACAATTTGCAACCTTTCTGGGCCTGCTGAGTTTCCTCAACAGGCCCAGGACACAACAGACTGCATATTTTCAGATTACAGGAAGTAATTGTTCTGCTTTTGCTTTGGTTAGACTTTAGAATAAAAATTGTGTTCAGTTCAGAAAACCACCCTTTTGTACCCTTTTAAAATTAATATTAAAACAGGTTCATAGAAGAACAAAAGGGTAATCAAGGTTATTAGAAACTGATAAAAGTTGAAGAAACTGGGACTTTTTAGTCGTGAGAATGGGGATTATTTACTACTTCATTTATAATGAGACTATTGTTTCACCTTTCCTTTGGGAACTCAAGGCATGAGACATAGTATTCTTTTCTTCATTTTTCCCCACAGAAACATTATGAAGTATTTAGGCTGAGTAAGAATGATTAGCCAAAAATCACCCAAAGAGCTTGCACCGCTGAGGGTGAAGGAGGGGATGAAAGGATGTCACAGAGAAAACAAGTGAACAACACACACCAAAGTGAAGGGCACAGAATAACAAATTCCAACTGAATTTTAAGAGCAGCTAGATGGAGAAATCAATGATCCCAAGAGCTCCCCTTTCATTAGATGTGTTCAAACACCTTTTTGTTGGAAATTCTTTCATTTCATTCATTCTGAACAGGGAGATCAACTCAGTGGCCAACTGAAATAAATCTAGGCAGAGACAGTTATAAATATGGAATTAAATACTCTCTCTATATATATATATACGTAGACACTAGAGCAGCATGTAGTTTGGATGTAGTTGCCAACTCTCTCCAAATATGTTTCTTAGCTTCCCCTGCCTTTCTACCCCAAATGCACACTTCTGATCTAGGTAGAATAGTTCATAGCGTTATATTTCTAGAATGTGGCAGTTCTTTAAATCAAAATGTTCCTATTGTAAATAAGATTAATTCACATTATTATTATTATTATTATTATTATTACATTACATTTATATCCCGCCCTTCTCCTTACGGACTCAGGGCGGCTAACAATCGGATAAAAATACAAGAATTACAATACAAGTTTAAAATTAATTAAAAGGGAAATATTTAAATCTAATCCAATTAAAATATAATTAAAACCCCCTCTAAAATCCCCTAGGCCAGTCCCGCAAGCTGGAACAACCATGTCTTAAGGGCGC
>NW_015388122.1:233147-240021 GCF_001527695.2 Protobothrops mucrosquamatus
TGCAGCTCGCGCAAAAGCGGCGTAACATGGGAGCGACGAGTCCCTCCCAACACCGCCCGCGCGGCCGCATTTTGGACTAGCTGGAGCCTCCGGGTGCTCCTCAAGGGGAGCCCCATGTAGAGAGCATTACAGTAGTCCAGGCGGGAAGTGACAAGGGCATGAGTGACCGTGCGTAGGGCGTCCCGGTCCAGAAAGGGCCACAACTGGTAGATCAGGCGAACCTGATAAAACGCTCCCCTGGTCACGGCCGCCAACTGGTCATCCAGTGTCAGCCGCGAATCCAGGAGAACACCCAAGTTGCGGACCCGATCCGAGGGGGCCAGAGTTTCGCCCCCTATAGTCAGCGATGGAATCAGCTGACTATGCCGAGGCGCCGGTAGCCACAGCCACTCGGTCTTGGATGGGTTGAGCCTGAGTCTGTTCCTCCCCATCCAGACCCTCACGGCCTCCAGACACCGGGCCATCACGTCAAGGGCATCATTGGGGTGGCCCGGGGTGGATATGTACAGCTGAGTATCATCAGCGTACTGATGGAAATCCACCCCAAAGCCACGAATGATCTCCCCCAGCGGCTTCACATAAATATTGAACATAAATATCTTCACATAAATATCTTCACATAAGACAACACTAAAATTCTGAAAAACAGTGACAGTAATGTTGAAAGAAAAATCAGGTCCAGTTCCAATCCTGGAATAAATAAAATGGAGGCTAGGATGCTGGAAATAAAATAGAGGCTACTTGATTAGAAAAGGTTTAATGATGAGCAGAACCAATAACAGCATGCAGTTCTAGGACAGCTAGAAATGGAATTGAGAGTGGGTGGTTTTTTATATCTTCTTTGGCCTTTGTATTTGAGATGCCTGTTCCTACGCATGTACTTTGACCTGTGCTTGAGTGTCCCCTTTTGGTATTCAAATTGTTGTTTCCTGACTCCCATTGTAGCTGGGAGGTCATGCCCTATCCTTGGAGTTGGGTGGGGGAATGTAAATTCTTAATCTCATGAGCTGTGAGGACTGAAGGCTTATGAATAGTGTGCTTCAGAATAGTCTTTCTGAATGATTACCAAATCTCCATTTCTAAAGATTGGCCACCTCAGGCTTCTTAGTTTGAAGCTATTTTTTCCTATGGCAGGGAGACTGGGGCTGTTTTCTCCCTTTGTTAAGTTTTTTCTCCTTTGTTAAGATTTCTCCTTTAGGGGAAATATTCTATCCTGCCTTTTTTCAATATTCCCTAAAATATTTAATTTTCTGGTAGGGACGGGTGTGTGTGACTTCCTACAGTAACAATAGAGTTTTGATTATCTTACTCTGCAATGGAGCAAATAATTAACCATGATCCACTGTAGCTGCTATCATGGCAATATATTTTCCATAAAGTTTACAGGAGCTACATTTTATTCACAGAAAGTAAGTTACTAAAAAATATAAAACAAATGTCAGAAGAATTTCCCGGTTCATTTCCAGCTGGGGAAAAGCCGACGATGAAGAAAATTGAGGACAGCAGCTACCGAAAAGCAGATCTTTATTACAGGAAGGCAATAAAGTGACAGAGAAATGACTTCAGCATTCCTGCCTTGCAAGGTGGTTTTCAGGTCCTGAGTTGTGATTTTTATAGGCCTTTTCTACCCTACGGCCATGGGGGTTTGATGGTTTCTTCTTTTGTGTTTTAATTATTATCTGGAGTTCCCCTTTCTGTCTTAAGAAATATTTCTTTTGTCCAGTTTCTATTTTCGGAGTTAATCCCATCAGGGGCAGGGAAAGGAGTTCTTGGTGGGCTTTGTTATCTGAGTTTCCCAATTGCTTAGACTTGGTTTTCCCAGTGCTTGCCTCCAGGCAAGCGGGGAGCTTATTGTTTATTTAAATTGCAACATTTTATGTGGTTCTTGGTGGTATGCCCAGAAGTTCAGCAAAAGACAGAGAAAAAGGTGTATCTGCATGTTTTCCAATAGGGATGAAAATATGAGAGTTTTGTCAGGGTAAATCTTCTGACAATTCCCCCCCTTTGGGCTGGGGCAGATAATATGAGGGGATTATCTCACCCTCAGCACAATCTAAGGTGGTGTCTGGGTAAACGTGGAAATCTTTATCTATCTGGACCATCATGAGCGCAGTCCGGTTACCTGGTTTCTTCTGTTTGGGGTGGCAGCTTTTGAATGTAGGTGAGGCATGGGCAGATGCAGTGACAGAGGCAATGCAGGAAGACTCCTAGAACAGAGACTGTGATTATGCTTGCAATTAGGATCTTAAACCAAGGGAAGTCAGTAGCCAGGAGAAAAGCCAGGAAAAGTCTAAGGATGGTTAGTTATGGCCAATGTTAAGAGCTACCTAGCTCTTTTAGGTGGCGGATGTCCTTTTCAATGAGTCCAGAGGACTCATCTAGGTCAAAGCAGCATAAACCTCTAAATTTCTCGCAGCCATGGTTATGCCTTAATAATAGGTAATCTATCGCCGCGCGATTCTCCAAGGTCAGTTCTCTGACCTGTCTTAATTCTCTGTTTAGGGCATCCAGGGCATGGGAAGTCGAATTTAAACTTTTGGCTAGGGTGCATGCTAGGCTATTCAAGTTTCTGGAGTTTCGTGCTGCAAGCCCTGGCACTCCCACTAGAGACACAGCCAATGAAACATATTCAGCTTTTGTGAGTAAGGAAACTTTGGAGGCACAATCTAAGGTGTGAAAAGCTCTCCTGTATTGCCTCTGTAACGAAGGCATAAGAATTGTTAGTCTCCCTAGAGTGCAGGGGGCCCCTGTGGCATTTGTGGGGAGATAAGAGAAGGCTTTTAAGCTGCATAGGAGGAACCATCCTGGGGGAAGCCTCATGTAACTAAATGAGAATGGGATGGTTTCTGTGTCATTGCATGTGAGGGCTGTGTTGTCTAGGTTAATGCAGTTGTGTACCTTTGGTAGGGAGCATCCAGTGAGGTTAAAACATTTCTTAGAGGTAGTGGTTGCAGCAATGTGCAATGTGTACATTGTTTGGTCCTTTGTGTCAGAGGAGTGTCCCCAGTCAAAGATGCTGGAGTAGGAGTCAGAGAAGTGAAAGTCCCTAAGCTTAGTATGGTTAAAGATGGCATGTGGTCTACATGCTACTCCCATTAGACAGAAGTTAAACAGAAGTTGGTGGTGTTCAGTATCTCTGTAGCTAAGTATTCCCAAATAAGTTGGGTTCTAGGAATGCTGATGCAATGGGTACAAGCAAACAAGTATATATAAAGTTATACAGTGTATGTCTCAATATCTTCACTCTCTCCATCTTCAGGAATGTTAAAGAAGACTGCTAGTGTCCACTGGTCTGTTTCAGGGTCTTTTCTGAGTCTTACAGGCAGGACTGCAGGTGTTGTGGTTGTGGCTGGGCTTTGGTCCACTACAGCTGGCTTGACGTGAGTCCAGTGAATCCAGGAATCCTTCTCCGCTACTTTGATGGCTGTGTGCGTGGTCAGCAGGATCTGGAAGGGTCCTAGCCACCTGGGTTGAAGGGGTGAGGTCCTTATGAAGAACTTGATCCACACACAATATCCTGGTTTGAAGGAATGCAGGGCTTCTTTCAGTGGCAGGGTCTGTGTCAGGGAACTTTCTCTCCACAAGGTGTGTAGTCTCTTGTGTAAGGCTGTAAGATAAGCAGAGAAAACCATATCCCCCCTATCTAGGCTAAGGGATTGGGGGTCTAATCCTTTTAATGTGTCTGGGGGTCTTCCAAAAAAAATCTCAAATGGGGAAATTCCAATATCCCTTCTGGGTCTGGTCCTGATGTAAAACAGGGTAATGGGTAGGACCTATGGCTACATGAGGTGGGTTTCCTGGCAGAGTTTGCCCAGGAGGGTCTTGACCTCTTTATTGGCACATTCTGTTCCACCTGAAGATGAGGGGGAGTAAGGACAGTGAAGGTTTTGGGTAATGCCAAGGGCTTGGAATATGTAGGAAAGGAATTGTGATATAAAATGTTTTCCCCTATCCATGTCTAAGATACTGGGTACCCCAAATCTAGGCACTATGTCTTTAAGGAGATGTCTGGCTGTTTCTAAAGCTATGACATGGCAGTATGAAAAAGCTTCAACCCAGTG
Organism: Protobothrops mucrosquamatus; assembly: GCF_001527695.2. Classification (NCBI taxonomy): domain Eukaryota; kingdom Metazoa; phylum Chordata; class Lepidosauria; order Squamata; family Viperidae; genus Protobothrops; species Protobothrops mucrosquamatus. The sequence goes on from NW_015388122.1 coordinate 237,209, forward strand.
AGTCGATTGGTCCCTACATACTAGGACGTATTGGTACCCATTAGCTTTAGGTAGTTGGATGTAATCCATTTGTATTTTCTCAAAGGGTCATTGGGCCCAGGGTCTGCCACCTTCATGGATGGCTTTCCTGGAGGTGGTGTTGTTCGCCTGACAGGTTTTGCAGGTGCTGACTATTCTCGTGGCCTCACTGTATGCGCCAGGTGCATACCATACTCCTCTAATGGAATTGTTGTGGCTCCGTCCTGTGGGTCCCTATCATCGGAGGAGGAAGGCTCTGAACATGAAGGAGAGGAGATGGCCAGGCCTCCCTCTCCAGGACCTTCCCCTCTGGTGCGGCCTTCTGTGTCTTCCGACAGAGAGGAGATTGGCCAGGAGCCAGGTGTTTCTGGGATTGGCCAGGAGCCAGGTGCTTCTGGGATTGGCCAGGAGCCAGGTGCTTCTGGGATTGGCCAGGAGCCAGGTGTGTCGGACTCTGAGGAGGATACGTCTTGGCTGGATCCATGCCAGCGTCGGAGGGACAAACGTGCGCAGCAGCGAAAACGTCGTGCCAGAGATTTCAGCTGAGTCGCTGGGCCACACCCCACAGGCTATATAAGCAAGGGGTGTGCCGTTTGAAACTCTTGTGACGAACAATACTGAATCTTCTGTTGTAGCACTCCAGAATTATCCTGGACTTTGATTTGTATTTGTACTGTGAGTTATCAGTAAAGGTCTTGGCAGGCAGCCACGGAGTTACTGCCAAGTGTTTATCTGTGTTTGGCAGTGCGGAGCAGTCTTTTAGCCCTCGGCTGACTGGTTGGAGGGGTGTGAGTCGGACAGGGGACAGAACATCTTGTTCGTCACCAGACATAACCATCGTTAACCCACGATGGACCAACAGCAGCAGCAGCAGATTCAACAGCTGATGGATGCTAATCAGCTATTGCAACAGCAAGTAGGCCAGTTAACGGCTCAACTCGCTTTGGTTAATGCTCCTGCTGCTCCTCCCCCCCCCTCCTCCTGCACGTTTAAGATGCCCCGTGAATGTGCCAAAAAGATTTTCTGGGCAGACGGAGCTGTTCCCGGCCTTCATGGGACAATGCCAACTCTTTATGGCGATGAGGCCGGAGGATTTTCCGGATGATCGGGCTCGGGTGGCATTTGTGATCAGCTACCTTTCTGGCTCTGCCGCCCGATGGGCCACGCCCCTGTTGTTGCAAAACAGTCCGTTACTCCTAGACTACCAGGGCTTTCTGCAACACCTGCGCGTCATGTACGAAGACCCCCTTCACGTGCAGACGGCAGCAAGGCGCATTAAGGACCTCCGCCAAGGGAAGCGCGCCTTGCAGGAATATATCGCTCAGTTCCGCCTTCTCGGCCAGGACTCAGCCTGGAATGATGCGGCGTTGATGGATGCCTTCCAGGACGGCCTCTCCGATGACCTGCAGGATGAGTTGGTACGAATGGAGGTGCCCCAGACCCTTGACGCTCTGGTGCTCCAGTGCCTGCGCATCGATGCCTGCCTTCAATGGCGACGGCCTCGTCGATCCCTGCCGGAACCACTGCCAGCGGCGGCACCCCCACGTTGCGCACTGACAGGACCCCGGACCGCCCCACGCTTTGTGGCAACGGGTGAGGAGCCCATGGAGGTCGGAGCAGCGAGACCTCACCTGACGGCCCAGGAGCGGATGCGGCGATGCCAAGGGGGATTGTGCTTCTATTGCAGTGAGGCTGGACATTTTGCCGCCTTGTGTCCCAGGAAGCAGAGTGGGACGCGCAAGCCTGTTCCGGAGTCTCGGCGTGATCAGCCGGGAAACGGGCCAGGCCTGGCCTAGGGGAAACCCTGGGCCAGGCACGTAGTCCTGCCCCACCGGAGTCAGCGGCTGTGGACTATGAGCCCCCCCCGGCACCTGATTCTGGACACCCGGGTGTTGTTGGCCAACCGGTCGGAGGGGCTTCCGGCACATGCGCTGGTTGACTCGGGGGCCATGTCAAACTTTATGGACCAGGCCTTTGTGGCCCATTTTAAGGTCCCCTTGGTTCCAGTGGACCGTCTGTTGAGGGTCGAGACTATTGATGGGCGGGAGCTCGTGGCGGGGCCCATCAAATTCACTACCCAGCCTTTGTGCCTCGCCATTGGAGCCCACGAGGAGGCGATTCAGTTTTATGTGACGGCGGACCTTCATTTTCCCTTGGTCCTGGGGATGGCCTGGCTTCGGGCTCACGATCCTCAGGTGGCATGGTCGAGAAATGCCATCTCGTTCCCGAGCCTGCAGTGTGTTGATCATCACCGCCACACCTGTGCCGGCCAGGACGTCTCCACCCCAGCCATCTCCTTGCCTCCTGAGCTGACGTCCTTCGCCGATGTGTTCAGCGAAAAGGAGGCGGACCGATTACCACCGCATCAACCCTACGACTGCCTGGTGGATCTGCTGCCCAATGCGCCACTGCCCGCGGGCCACCTGTACTCCATGTCGGAGCCCAAGTTGGCCACCCTACGGGATTTTCTGGAGAAGAACCTGGCCCGTGGGTTTATCTGGCCTTCGTCCTCCCCGCTCTTGGCCCCGGTCCTTTTCGTGAAGAAGAAGACGGGGGACCTACGCCTGTGCTGCGATTACCGGCGCTTGAATGCCATCACAGTGCGGAATCGCTACCCCCTGCCGCTCATCCCCGAGCTGATGGAGAGGTTGCGGGAGGCCTCGATCTTCACCAAGCTCGATCTCTGAGGGGCCTACAACCTGGTGCGCGTGTGTAAGGGGGACGAGTGGAAGACAGCGTTTGGCACCCGATACGGCCACTTTGAGTACACCGTCATGCCATTCAGGTTGACCAAT
>NW_015388122.1:240121-268547 GCF_001527695.2 Protobothrops mucrosquamatus
CGTGTTCCGGGACATGTTGGACCGGTTCGTGGTGATCTACCTGGATGACATTTTAATCTATTCCCAGAACCAGGAGAGCCACCTCCAGCATGTCCGCCAGGTCCTGCAGCGCCTGCGGGAGAATCAACTCTATGCGAAGTTGGAGAAATGTTACTTCTTCCAGACTTCCATAGAGTTCCTCGGGCACATCATCACATCCAAGGGCATCGCGATGGACCCGCGCAAGGTGGAGGCCTTGCGCAGTTGGGAACCCCCACGTCGGGTGAAGGATGTCCAGCGTCTGCTGGGGTTCGCCAACTACTACCGGACCTTCATCCCGGGCTTCGCCACTCTGACCTTTCCGCTGACCCAACTCCTTCGGAAGAAGGTCCCGTTCCAGTGGGGGCCCCCACAGCATCAGGCCTTCGAGGTCCTCAAGCGGGCCTTCGTCACGGAGCCGGTCCTCAGGCATCCCAATCCACACCGTCCATTTGTGGTCGAGACGGATGCATCCAACGTGGCGATTGGAGCGGTTCTGCTACAGGCCCCGGTGGATGGTGGCACTCTTTTTCCCTGCGCTTATTACTCCCGGAAACTCAATCCTTCCGAGCGCAACTACACCATCTGGGAAAAGGAGTTGCTGGCTATCAAGGCCGCGTTCGAGGCTTGAGGGGGCCCGATACCAGGTGGAGGTGGGGACGGACCATCGGAACTTAGAGCACCTCACCACGGCCAGGAAGTTGAACAAGCGGCAGATCCGGTGGTCGTTGTTTTTCGCCCGGTTCAACTTCCACGTCACTTATGTTCCGAGCGGCCTCAATCAGAGGGCGGACGCGCTATCCCGCAAGCTGGAATACGTCTGCCCCAAGGACCCCCTTCCCCCCTCGGACGGTGCTGCCCACAGAGGCCTTGGTTGCGGTCCAGGAACCGGCGGACCTGCGGGCTCAGGTGCTGGAAGCGCAGCGCCATGATGACTGGTCGCAGCAATGGAAAGCGGAAGTTGGCCCAGCGTCCCCATGGACCTTGGAGGACGGCTTGCTGAAGCACCGGGGCCGACTGTACGTGCCTACAAGTCCGCTCCGAGCCCTCGTCATGAACCAGTGCCATGACAATCCCGCAGCGGGGCACTTCGGGTTCTTTAAGACCTTGAACCTGGTGACATGGACTTTTTGGTGGCCTAGGGTATGGCATGACGTGCACGTTTACGTGACGTCCTGTGTGACGTGCCGACAGGCCAAATCCGCATCTGGCCCACCTCCTGGACTCCTCCAACCGCTGCCGACACCGGAGAGACCGTGGGGTGCCATCTCCATGGATTTCCTGACGGATCTACCACTGTCCGCCACGTTCACGACCGTCCTCGTGGTGGTGGACATGCTCACTAAGATAGCCCATTTCATCCCGTGCCGCGGACTGCCATCAGCCCGCACCACGGCCCGTCTGTTCCTGCAGCTCATCTTTCGCCTCCATGGCCTGCCGGACAGGGTGGTGTCGGACCGCGGGGCCCAGTTCACGGCCCGCTTCTGGTAAAGCCTGATGGCCGCGCTGGAGGTGCAGGTGTGCCTATCGTCGGCGCACCATCCGGAGACTGACGGGGGCACGGAGAAGGTCATCGGCATCCTGGAGCAGTACCTCCGCTGTTTCGTCAACCAGCAGCAGGACAACTGGGCCGAGTACCTTCCCCTGGCAGAGTTCGCTTTCAACAACTCCCAACACACCTCCACTCAGATGACCCCGTTCCACGCCAATGTCGGATACCATCCACGGTTTTTCCAGTTGGCAATCCCAGATTCCCCTGTTCCCGAGACCCAGGACTTCCTCTCGGAGCTGCAGGCGGTGCAGCAACTGGTGCGATGGCAGCTGATCCGGGTGAAGGAGGACTATAAACGGGTCGCCGACCGCTCCCGACGGGCAACGCCACCGCTGGAAGTCGGAGATCGGGTGTGGCTGTCCAAGAAACACGTCCCCACGGACCGGCCGGTGAGGAAACTGGACCACCGCTTTATCGGTCCCTTCCCAGTTGAGGCGGTCATCAACCCGGTGGCCTACCGGTTGACTCTACCACGCTCCATGCGGCTCTACCCCGTTTTCCATCGGTCCCTCCTGGTCCTTGAGGCCCCAGCGAGCCATCTCCGACGCCTGACAATGCCTGCCCCTTCAGTCGGAGCCGACGAGGACGACACCTCGACGTACGAGGTGGACAGCATTCGGGACTCCCATTGGCTGAAGGGGCGCTTCCAATACCTCATCGCCTGGAAGGGGTACGGGCCCGAAGATTTCAGCTGGGTGGATGCTTCTTCCGTTCAGGCCCCTGACCTGGTACGGGCCTTTCACGACCAGTTTCCGTCCCGACCACATCCCGACCGTCAGACCCGGGGAAAGGGCCCTGCGGTGGGGGATAGTGTTGTGGCTTTGTCCTGTGGGTCCCTATCATCGGAGGAGGAAGGCTCTGAACATGAAGGAGAGGAGATGGCCAGGCCTCCCTCTCCAGGACCTTCCCCTCTGGTGCGGCCTTCAGTGTCTTCCAACAGAGAGGAGATTGGCCAGGAGCCAGGTGCTTCTGGGATTGGCCAGGAGCCAGGTGTGTCGGACTCTGAGGAGGATACGTCTTGGCTGGATCCACGCCAGCGTCGGAGGGACAAACGTGCGCAGCAGCGAAAACGTCGTGCCAGAGATTTCAGCTGAGTCACTGGGCCACACCCCACAGGCTATATAAGCAAGGGGTGTGCCGTTTGAAACTCTTGTGACGAACAATACTGAATCTTCTGTTGTAGCACTCCAGAATTATCCTGGACTTTGATTTGTATTTGTACTGTGAGTTATCAGTAAAGGTCTTGGCAGGCAGCCACGGAGTTACTGCCAAGTGTTTATCTGTGTTTGGCAGTGTGGAGCAGTCTTTTAGCCCTCGGCTGACTGGTTGGGGGTGTGTGAGTCGGATGGGGACAGAACAGGAATCTACCATGGCTTGAGTCCCACAGTGGCCTTTTGAGTGCAATCTCTGGCAGATGAGGCATAGTAGGTGATGTGGTGCTATGGGTCTGCCATCAGGGACTATCCAAAAACCATCTTTAAAAACTGCCCCAAGCTTCTTTTCCCATGTATCTGTCTCCCCCGTATCTAAGAAGTCTTTGTAGAGTATGTCAGGGAATGTTTGTAGAGTAGGCGAAGTGATGTGGTGGGAAAGGGGTTGTATGGCCACCCATTTTGCTGTGGCATCTGCATACTGATTCCCTTTAGTGATTGTGGAGTCATCGTTTCTATGGGCCTTCAGTGGATGACAGCTATGGCTTTAGGTAGTTTTATAGCTTCGAGTAGGTTGGAAACTAGGGTAGCATGGGCAATTTGGTGTCCTGCCAATGTTAGGAAACCCCATTGTTTCCATAGAGCTCCTGTGGCATGGCATACTTCGAAAACATACCTTCAATATCAATAAGTTCCCCAATCCTTTCCTCCCCCCTTCCCACTTTTGCTATTTTCTCTTCTTTCATCCTGACTTGAATCTCACTCTCTTCTCATCCTGGGTTCTGCCATACTCCTAGAGGTGAGGGGGGAGTGCTTGAGGGCTATTGCCTTCACTTCCTCTATTGCTATAATATAACACTTTGCTTTCCTGCATTATTTCTTGTGAACTTTCCCATCCCTTACTGTCAGCTAGCAAAGGGAGGGGAAGAATGGAATGCAACCTCCGGCAACTGCTTTATCTCTGCGCTCCCAGAGAAGGTGTGAAGAGCTGCCTAAACATCACAGCTACAACCAGAGACAGCCTGATGTTATCTCCCTGTTCCCACGAGGAACCTAACACCTGGGGATTGGGCCATTTGAACTGACCGGATGAACTATGGGGTGGGTTTTGCTTGGGACACTTTTACCTATCGATCTGAGCGGGAAATCCTCAGATCCTGTCTACTATGCCTACTATCAGGTTCTCCTAATAAAAGTTCCTTTTGGAAGAAACTGTTCCATGAGTTCTTCTTTCTTGGGACGAGGTTTTGAAGTGGGCCCTGACATTAGACAGGATCTGCAGTAACAGTCAGCCCGGAAGGAAGACCCTTACTGGGGGACTTTGCAAGATTATCCAGATCGGATACGGGAGCAGGGAAGGAAGAACCTGCCACGAAGGGGGAACCCCCCTGCCGATCGGAGACCTACCAACTGTCTACCTCTGAAACTTCCTACACATCGGAAGAAGAGGTAGTGGAAGTTTGCAGCCACAAGCCTTGGTGGTTGATGGGTGTGGGGAAGAAGGACGACTGGGAGAAAAAGTCGAGGAAGGTGACTCTCCGTCAGGGTAGCCAACAACCAGGGTAGAAGCTGGAGATGGAGAAGTCCCTTCACCTCAGCGAAGAGGAAGGAGATGGTCCCGAACATCCAAGCTGGATGTTGGAGCAGGCGATTGACATGATGAAGGCAGCTTTCAACTCCTTCAAGGAGGAGAGGCCCCACCCGTGCGCCGGGACCATATGATTGGGTTGCAGCAACTTTATTGTCTAGTTGCTTATAATCTCTCAATATTGTACTCAGGTTCTTTTTTGTGTCATTGGTCCCAATATGAAGGAGGAGGAAAGGACAGTAATCTGTGGGCCTAATTATTTTGGTTAGGTTCTTTGATTTTTGCTCCAGGGAGACAATATACTTTCCTAGAGTGTATGTCCGGTCTGCAGACAGCTGGTTCTGTTCCTTTGAGAATAGAATCTCCAATTACCAACACTAGGCTTCCTTTTTTGGGGTGTGCAGTCTGGGGTGTTTTTATGTTTATCTCAGGTTGATTTGACTTTTTTTAGGGATATTTGGTGATGTTTCTTTGCTAGGTGTCTGCAAATGGGGAAATGTTTTAATATTATACTAATTATCTTGTCAGCTCATTTTCATAGTTTACATGATTCATACTGTTCTGTTTCGCACGTTGGTAGGCATTGAACGAGGCAGAGAAACAAACAGGTACTTCTTTATTTGCAGCTAACAGAACACTGAACAAAATGGCTCTGCCCCTTTTTATACATTTACCCTGGGGCTTTGTCAGCCAATGAATGCAATGTATTTTCCCGCTCAAACGCATGCTCAGTAACTCGGAGACAGCCTGTCTGGCTCAGCAGGCCACGTGGTCTGCCTGGGTCTCAGTGCAGCTTCCTGCACCTGCTCCATCAATCAAAGCCCAGGACATAACACCCCTCCCCTCCTGGTTCAGAAGGAGATACTTACTATTTTACAATACTACATGCGTTCTCCCACAATGTTCATTTAAACAATCAATAATACACAACATTATAGGTCTTTTCACAAATTAAAACTAATAATATTAATTGAAACTCTTTTACAAGGAATATATGCAACATTGCCCATACACACATCATAGCACAAAATAAGTCAGTTCCCAAAAGACATACACAAGCTTTTCAGTTGCAATAAAATACAAAAGCATTTTATGGTTGCAAAGACAGAAAGCTCACATAGTCCTTTAAGAACTTCGGTGGGCCTTTGGCCCACTCCGATCACCTCGGAGCTGCTGCAAGTGCTTGATCTGCAAACTCGCCTGCCAGGCTTGGCAGACCGGGACTTTGAGACCCATTTGATATGGGTGAAACCGGATCGTGAAAGCTGGCCTGTTCTGGTAGACCCAAGCCTTTGTCCGTTTGACTTTGGCTGGTCCGTTCTGGAAGGCCCGAACCAGAGTTCCTTGATGGGGTGGAATTCCCCGGATTGGCGTAAACAGCCAGCTGGGAGCATTGTCCCGTTGGCGCAAAGCCTGAAGTAGATGTGGTGTGAAAAGCCGACTGAACGCAATGTCCCATGGATGCAGTGCCCAAGTTAGGAGCCGCCTCGTTGGCAAACCCCCATTTGGCGAATGCAATGTTCCGCTTTCACTGAGAGACTGAAATTCACAATCACGATCGTGGTCCTCCCCCCCCCAAGAGCAGAGTCAGGAGTGGAAGGGAGGCTCGGTAACCTCCAACGTAGCAGGTCAATGTGCCTGCATAGCACACGACCATCTTCCAATGCCACTTCGTAAGAAAGTGGCCCGTTTACTTTGCAGACCACCGCAACCACCCAAAGGTGTCCAGGTCCATAGTTCCACGCCCAAACTGGATCACCCATTTGCAATTGCCTCGGTGCCCTCGGCTGTGGCACCTGTGGTTTAACCTGATCTGGGTGTAATCTATCTAGCTTGGTGATAAGGCGGCAACCCCATCGAAGCTCAGCTGGGCTCCTGCCCGTAGATGTGCATGGTGTAGTGTGGTGGCAGAGGATGAAATCTGCCAATCTGTGATGCCAGTTTCCATGGGTGAGCCATTTCAAGGCTTCTTTTGCAGTGTGAACCAAGCGTTCCGCTTGGCCATTTGAGGCCGGATGAAAAGGTGCAAAAGTAGCATGCCTAATCATATTTGCCCTCAGAAAGGACTAAAACTCTGAGGAGGTAAATTGAGGTCCGTTGTCAGAGACAAGGACATCTGGAAGCCCATGAGAGGCGAAAATCCCCCTCAAAATCTGGATGGTCCTGGCAGTCATCATAGTGGACACTGGAACGATCTCCAGCCATTTGGAGTGACTGTCCACCACAATGAGGAAAAGCTGCCCCTGAAAGGGGCCGGTGTAGTCGATATGAACCCTCGACCAAGGAGCATGTGTGGTCTCCCATCTATGAACGGGAGCCTGTGGCATTTCGGGTCGGGACTGCTGGCAAATGTGGCACCCTTGGACCTGGGCCTCGATCTCTTTTATCAAGGCCAGGTCACCAGAGGTAGCTGCGCACAAGTGCCTTCATTTGGACTATGCCTGGATGTCCCTTGCAAGGAAGTCAAGACCCTAGTCCTCAGTGAGGTCAGGATCACTACCCTACTGCCCCACAGGACACAACCCTTAAAGGTGGATAACTAATGCTTCTTTTTCCAGAAACTCTGGAAATTAGTACCAGGACACGTGTCAGGCCATCCTGACAACACCCAGTTCAACAGGCGTGTTAACATGTTGTCAGTGGCTGTTTCTGCAGCCACATCCCCTGCATTGAGGGGAGACTCCAGCAAATCCTGGATAGCCAGGATGTAGTTGGCCGGGGCAGGATCCGACTCTAATAGCTGTAGAGGCAACCTACTAAGGCCGTCAGCATGGCCCATCTCTTTACCCGGCTTGTAAACCAGGCAGTAGTCATAAGCAGAAAGAAATATTGACCATCTCAACATTCTAGGAGAGATGATTTGGGTCGTCTGTTTGTTCGTCGTGAACAACCCCAGGAGTGGCTTGTGGTCCGTGAAGACCGTGAATTGGCGGCCATACAAAAAGTCATGAAACTTCTTGATGCCAGCCACAATGGCCAATGCCTCTCTATCTATTTGTGCGTAATTGCGCTCAGCAGCAGAAAGAGTCCTGGAGTAATAGACTACAGGGACTTGTGTCCCATCTGCCCTGAGGTGGCTTAAGAAAGCCCCAATGCTAACTGGCAACTGCTCATTGAAATGAGGTGGAAGACAACAATGCTTTGACCTCAGCAAAACTCTTTTCGTGGACTTTTGTCCACTTCCATGGAGCCTGTTTGTCCAAGACCCGGTGTAATGGCTCTGCCACTGCAGCCTTGTGGGGGAGAAATGAATGGTTGCAGTTAGGAAAGTAAAAAAAAAACAACAATATTCTCCAGCTTAATAAGTAGATAGAGTGATAAAATTCTATAATAGGGATTTTTTCAGGACGCCAGAGTATCCAAAAATAGAAATAGCCAGTAATAATTAATTATTTTTTCTTTTGTTTCCAGAGCTTGTTTTCCCAAGTGAAAAAACACCGCTCTCTCAAAGCAGGGAAATAATTCCAAAAGCTTTTCACAGGGAGATAGTTAGGGTAAAGAGAGGGAGGGAAGGGTCTCACCCGGATCTTCCACGGTGGTTCTTTACGTTGGATGTTCTTCTGACTTTCGGCTGGTGCAGCTAAGTGATCAGCCATGTTAATGGCCGATCTTTTCTCCGTCGGCCCTAAGGAGCTGCCTCAGACCATGGAAGGAGCTGCCACCGAGAGTCCTCCTCAATGGTAGTCACCCCTCCAGGGCGACTTTCGACCCTGTTAAGGGTCTACCAGCGAAAGGAAACCGGCCGGCGAAGAGATGACTCTCTCCGCCCGACTGCCAGCGCCGCGATCAGGAACCGGAAGTCCAGAAGGGAACTGTCTTGTCAAGGTTTTTCTCAGCTTGCCTTTGGGGCCTTCTTTCCATTGGTTGTTGCAAACGATCGACCTTGTCCGATTCTGGTTCTTCAACCCTCTCAGTGACCTCTTGATGGACTGTGTCCAAGCAAAGAGGGTTCTCAGAGAGCCGCAAGGCCTTAACAGCTCCACCTGCTTCTTCTTCAGCCATTGTCTCCCTCAGGGCATCTTGGAAGGAGACAGTTTCCTTAGTAAAAATCTTTTTGCTGAAGTTCTCGGCTCCTCAGACTGCAAACTAGCCAATCTCGTAGCCGTTCTTCCAAGTCCTTGAATTCGCAAGGCCTTGCAGCTTGACGCAGAGCAGCAATGAAATCTGCGGCAGACTCTTCTGGATGCTGGTCCCGCTGTTCAAAAGCATGTCGCCAAGCGATGACTGACAGCTTCGGCTCAAAATGTTCTTTGAGCATTTCTTAAGTTCCGCATAAGCAATGGACTCCAAGGGTGCTGGAGCAACCACATTTTCAGCAATGTCAAAAGTCTCTTGACCGCAAACACACAGCAGCATCACGGCCTTCAGACCGTCCTCCTGAACTTGGTTGACTCTGAAATAATTTTCCACCCTGGCAACATAGGCGCTCCAGCGTTCAGGATGCGTGACGCCGAATTCAGAAAGACAACCGATCATCACCATGGTGAATTTTGGCAGCCTCTTTCAACACCTCATGCTGCGCAGGCTTCTGAAGGGTTCCAGGGCGATCCTAGCCATACTTTCCTCCAGCGTCTTCGTACTGGCAGGCAAAGTGGAAGGAAGTTGGAATGCCACACTTCTAAGCACTTGCAGGCTTTCTGTGGTGAGTCAGCCTTTGAATCTTTGGCAGCACGATCCCACCTTCGTCACCAATGTTCTGTTTCGCGCATTGGTAGGCATTGAACGAGGCAGAGAAACAAACAGGTACTTCTTTATTTTCAGCTAACAGAACACTGAACAAAATGGCTCCGCCTCATTTACCCTGGGGTGTTGTCAGCCAATGAATGCAATGTATTTTCCCGCTCAAATGCATGCTCAGTAACTCGGAGACAGCCTGTCTGGCTCAGCAGGCCACGTGGTCTGCCCGGGTCTCAGTGCAACTTCCTGCACCTGATCCATCAATCAAAACCCAGGACATAACACATACATTCAACAACTTTACATCAGAGGTGTTTTTCTCAGGAATGGCCTTTAATGGGTTCCACTGAAGGCTGCAACCGAGGCTAATAAAGGTAATAATTTGGCAGGCAACCCAGAGCAATTCTCTGCAGTCACAGACAAGTACCTCTGTCCAAAGCTTCTAATTTCAAAGTAAAACCATTATATTTCTAAGAATGTACTGTAGCATTAAAAAAAAAAAACAAGAGCGAAGAACTCCACATCCAAAATATTCATTGTGTTTGAGGTATTGATACTGGCATGAGAAATGGGACTGTTCAATGAGTCTATCTTAAATTACACATTTGCCAGTCTTTTTGGCATTCAAGTAACTATTTTTGGTCAGAGCATGTTAAGAAAAGACTCCAGATTCAGTCATAGAATGCATCTGAAGAACTTTCTGTTCTGTTCAATAATCTAATCTTGAAGATGGAAATAAATGTCGCATTCATCTGATTTGCTGGAAGAGGAGCCCTTTTCTAGTACAGTGGCCTACTTCAGCTCATGCTTTATCTATCTCTGGATCCAGATAAAGTTGAATGTTTCATCTGCTTCTAAAGTTCTGAATGTCCTCTGTAGATGTAGAGGGACCAAAACTAAGTTATGTTTTAAGGAATTGGGTGCTTTCAGAAGAGAAAACTGATGAGAGAAGACAGCCATCTTCAGTTACCTAAAAGGCAGTCCTACAAGCAAGGGATCAGACTTATTCTCTGCTGACACAAACTCCACGTTTAGGTACTGCAGATGAATAAACAGAAAAATGAGCAGGCTGGATTTTCAGGAACTGAAGTGAAATGAAAAAGACCTTTTCCTCTTCAAATGTCTGCCATTCACTTCTACAGGGAACCAGTGAAGTGCTTCTTTTGGAATCCCTGTGGCAGAGAAAATACAGTTTGTCCTCTGCTTCAGGTAGAAAGTGACTTTCATTGAGAAATCATAGTATTGAGATACCACACAGGGAGTTGCAATGCAGATTTCACATCCCTTGGAAATCTTTGTGCAGTGGCAATCTTACTCCCCCACGAACACATAACATATTATGGGAAATTATTGCAAGGCACACAATTATAGAGCTTGCCAAAATACATATTTGCTTATAACTTATTACTTTATCACTTTTTATTTCTTTCCCCCATTATTTCTTAGCCTTATTTCTCAGCCATTTTTCCAATGTTGTTCATTTTGGTGGTAACCAAAGGGACATTTTAGTTGTGGAACTTGTGCTTTTCCTTCAAAGAGTCTACCAGTACTGCTGCATGGATGAAGGGTCATGATTCATTGTCATTATTTTTAAATCTACTTACATTCAGCCACTAATTTGTAAACTTCAAGGGGAGGCAGAGAATTTCTATATGAATCATCTTCTGGATTGGAAACCATTCAGTAGCCAAATTGTGTGTGGCTGCAATGAAAATAAGGTATAACTGGTCTCAGGAATAACCTCTTCTATTTTATTCAACACTTCAGATTTAATATACAGATTCTGAAATTATTTATGAATTCATCATTAGTGATGGAAATTCCAATCCCGATAGTCATCATAAGTTGAAGAGTATAGTTGAAGTCTCTCATTACTACTGTGGTATGCTTCCTACATACATTTAACTGATTGGCAAAGAGTTCATCTATTTCTTCTGATTTTTTGGGTGGCCTGTAATATATACTGTACCTGTGGCAATGTCACTTTCCCCCCCTTTTATATTGACCCATATACATTCTGAAGGGGTTTTATCTTTGATCAAGTGCATTTATGTAGATATGTAGTGTTCTCTTACATATAGTGCAACTCCCCCTCCTCTTTTTGTAGATCTATTTCTTTTGAACAATTTGTATCCATCCATCAGTACATTCCAGTCATGGGTTTTGTCCCACCAGGTTTATGTAATGCCAACTATGTCATACCTGTCCTCATGTGCTATTGCTTCTAGTTCACTTGTTCGGACAGGCAATTGTGGACTTAAGGCACAGGAAGACAGATGCTTGTTAAGTCTTAGTAAAAAAATCCTCATGGTCAGAACAGTTGAAACATGGAACCAAGTTCCACTTCATTGGAGATCTTAAGAGGGGGCAGGTAGCTCTTTCAGCAGCAGATTGGACTCCTTGACCCTTCTAGCCAGGCTCTAAAGCTATACAGAAGATCTGTGTTGAGAACATGAATTTCCTAAAGTTATTTTATTTCACTGGGCTTGGATTGATCTTTGCAAAGACAAGTTCAAAGCAAAATAATGATTTGGTTTGTTTTAATACTTAATAATGATAAAATATTTTTATGACTAATCCATGCTTTCTTATATCAACATCTTTCTCCTCATGAAAAATATATATTGAAAGCTGATCTAGAAGCATTCCTTTTCCAAACAAATCGTAATCAAATATTCTTATTTGTGCAAAACAGTAACAACTGTCAATCTGGAAAAAATGCCTTTATCTTAAAAATAACTACAAATCTGCACAGGAAATACCAAAAACTTTATTATAGATGTACCCCACTGTTTTCTTTTGAAGGAAATCTGAGACCACAGTTTGGGGGATTACAGACAAGCTCATATACAGTAGTTGCACATCACAATTCATTTTTGTGGATCACAATAAGCATTCTTATTATGACTTAGTACAGAAATGTTCTGCAAGTAGAAAAAATGAGAGTTATCTCATGCTGTACATGATCAGGTGAATATGTGTTTTGCATATAGTATTAAAAATAAGGAACCAAATCAGTTCTATCATCCTGCTAGATTGCAAACTCTGGAATGTTGAGCACACAAAAGATTTTTTAAACTTCAAATATAATTTAAGTGCTTTTCATGTGCAAACTGTTACTGACTAAAGCTTTTCAACAGTTATGTAATTACAGATATAAACACTGCCTGCAAAGATAGTAGAATATGCTATAGAATCCCATTATACATTTGCTAAATTTTCAGAAAAAAATGCTTTCTTTCACTCTAGTAGTCTCTCCTGATGAGGTTATTCTGACTGAAGGCATTTTACTTGTAGGAAATAGACCACTCTTTGACTGAGGCATCATGTGATGTTGTTACCAAGGTATGTTCATCCAGCCATGCTAAACCACTAATGTGATGTAACCTGTGTGCATCTAGCAAAGGAAAGATGAAAGAGAAATGTGAGTAATTACAATCTTGTCCAATTGTTTAGATTCATTCTGAAAAAAAAAGCTTAGCACTAATATGACTTTCAGTCTGGCTAGCCATGTAATTGCTTCCTTCCTTAATACTGTTTGCTCACCTTGCACATCACTGCTATAAAATGTTGGATCTGGTACCCTTCCTGAGGCTCCTACAGTTCTTCTCTTTTAATATTAAACAGATTGTAGGCTTTCTTTAAAAACGAAGCCTCATGAAAAGAGCAGGAATTTAGTTTGCTGGAAAGCAGCTTCCAAATGAAAGGAAAAAAAAATCCTTACAGGAACTGCTACCCCTGTTTTTCCAGAAATAAGACCTAACTGGAAAATAAGCCCTAGCATGATTTTTCAGGTTACTTGTAATATAAGCCCTACCCCCAAAATAAGCCCCAGTTAAGATCATCAGCCAGATGGACGCATTTAGTACTGCATTTCCCCCAAAATAAGGCCTAATCGGAAAATAAGCGCAAATATTAATATAACACCCAGTCTTATTTTCGGGGAACATGGTATTTAATAGCAGGACCAATGGCTCATAAAAAATGGTAGGAACTCCTTCCTTGGACATTTCAAAGCAGAAACTATATGGCATCTTTTATGGATTTCTATGCTGAGAAACAGCTCTAGAAATTGAATAAATAAATGAGTAAACTGAATAAAATGAATGAAAGAATGAAAGAATGAATAAATGAACTGCCCTTTCGGTCTCTCAAATTCTACAATTCTTATGGGAGAAGAAACAAGGAAGATAAAAATGCATGGATTGGGCACTCTCCTTCAATTAAGTCTCGTAGAAACAATTGATTTTTGATTCTCTGTGGAAAAATTCATTTTCAAACCTAAACATTTTCCTGAAAACTTTAATTTTGTGTATCAAATAGAATGTAGCAATATAGTAATATAGACTGCAACATCTTCTTTTTCAATCTATTTCAGCATTACTTCTTTCAAATGAAAAAAAGCCTGAATCACCTGGTATTTTGACTCGGGTTTCTGGATCATTTAGGGTCCAAACGTTCACCAACATGTCCATGCCACCAGTAGCAAAGTGCTCATTATCAGGGGACCAAGCAACACAAACTATTTTTGCATGATGGCCATAGAATACATTATGTTCCTATTCAGAAAAAAAATAATTTCATACAATATTTTTAATCCCAAAATTAAATTATTTTATTAGTATGGTTTGTCACACAGTCAGACTGGACTGTCCTATTAAGTCCTTTCCAAGGACCTGAGATAAGTAGATGTGGATATTTGATGGTGTTAAAGGTTTTTAATAATAATAATCAGAACAGAGTTGGAGGTCTTCTAGTTCTGCTCAAGTAGGAGTCCCTATATCCCCTGCTCAAGTAGGAGTCCCTATATCATTTCAGACAAGTGGCTGTCCAGTCTCTTCTTAAAAACCTTGAGTGATGAAGCACCCACAACATTTGAAGGCAAGCTGTTCCACTGGTTAATTGTCCTCACTGTTAGGAAGTTTCTCCTTAATTCCAGGTTGCTTCTCTCCTTGATTAATTTCCATCCGTTATTTCTTGTCTTGCCTTCTGGGTGCTTTGGAAAATAAATTGACCCCCTTCTCCTCATGACAGCCTCTCAAATACTGGAATACTGCCATCAGGTCCACCCTAGTCCTTCTAGAGCAGGGATGTCAAACTGTCAGCCCACGGGTCCGATGCATCATGCCAAAACCGCGCCCACCCCATTGCCAGCAATGGGGAAAAAGTCGCAATACGTCACGACACATGACGTCACGGGTTTGACACCCATATTCTAAAGTATCGTTGCAGGATGTAAAGTAAAGCTGCCTTTTCCAATTTACTGATGATGATTAATTATTAATAATTATTCTAATAATTATTCAACCATTTATGTACTTTCATGTTCTAATTATACCAAATCTATAAGGGAAATCAATATAGGTGAGTAAACAATGCAAGATTACATTTAAGTGGTTATGCATATATTTTTTTTAAAAAAAAATGGGGGAATAGGTTCCAACAATAAGCTTTGATTTGATCATTTCAACCTATCAATACTTTCATTAGGTGACATAGTTCTTCCAAAGTGCATCTTAATTACCAAAACTATAGGCCAGCAGCCTTTATACTACTAACAAACCTGCTTATGAGGATTGACCATAAATCTACCGGATGCCACTGCAAGGTGATTAGAAATGGGATTTATGTGGCAGAACTATTATTATGCTTTCTATTTAAGACATAAAGCTAAAAACCCAATTGCAGATGATTAACATAGTTCTTACCCCGTAGCCATCAGCAATACTGAATACTGTGACAACTTTGTTTGCATCTGTCACAGCCAGGAAAGCTCCATCAGGAGAATATGCCAGGTCAGTCACTGGTCCTTTGGCTTCCAGGACCATCTCTTCAATTTTTAAAGAAGCTCCATGAATTGCATACAAATGTACTTTCCCATCCTGGAGATACAAATATAACAAGTGTAAGCTTAAGCATGCACCAAAGGAAATTGTGGATGCTTTCAAATCTGAAGGATACTTTAAAAAAAGAGGCAGAAATATGACACTTTAGCCAGAAAATAATGCAACACAGCTTATGAAGATCAATTATAACTGCATGATAAAAGGAGTGTATTCAAGGGACCCCCAAATCCAAAATTAAGGAATAAGGTTTTAAGAAAATTCTGTTACAAAAAAATATTTATTGCATTTCTGTATGCACGTCAAAAGCTTGAGAATTAGATGATTTCATGAGAAATATTCTTACTGTTCCTCCAACTGCTGCTGTCCCACCTCCAGGGTGAATTGACACTGCTTCTGGTTCAAAACCAGGGTTATCAATTGCAAGACACTTCTTCTTATTCTTCATCAAAATAATCTATAATTGAAGAAAAATATGCATGAACTTTTGCTTATAGTCTTTTCTTTCTAACATTTTTCCCTACAAGTGCAGGGTCCACATTATTTACAATTAACTGAGTGCTAATCCATTAATTGCAACAGGAATTGACTGACCAGTTGTCAAATCTGATCTCATGGTCAGAGAGAGGGACTGGCCCATAGTCACCAAAAAAGCTTTTATGCCTGTGTCCTGTGACTAGAACTCACTGTTTCCTGTTTCTAGCCTGGTGCCTTAACCCAGAGTTCCCCAACCTTTCTGGCTTTGCGGGCTGGCCCAGGTGGGGGGGGGGGAAAGAGGGGATGGTTCCATGTGAGTAGCATGCAAGTGCGAATGTAGCTCCATTTGCACGAGCAACAGGCATGCACACACACCCCTTGCACAACTGGAGCGCACAAATGCCACTCATGCAAATGGTGCACACTTGCCCGTGCTTGCCTACTGCTCGTATAAATGGGTATGTACTTATCCATCACTTCTACGGCCCAGTTCTGAAGGGTTCAAGGCCCAATAGTGGGCTATGGACCCCTGCCTTAACCGCTAGACCAAACTGGCTCTTGATCTTTTGTCTAGAGTTCAATATTCCAATCAGGGATTTCTCCAACAGATTTTTTCCCCTCTGTGAGTTCAAAACAAGTGCCACAACCCTTTTTCTTCATATACTCATTGCATGTTTATACCTCTTTCCCTACTTTGTTATTAATTTGTGGGGAGGAACCTCCTAAATCACTATTGCTGCATTCTAACGACATCCCTTGACCTGGTTACTGAATTTTTTTTTATAGTTTACACAATACAATGAAATGTCAACTGACTAGAGCAGTTGGATTTATAAAACATACTAAAGGCACAAAGTCACTTCCCCAAAGTAACACAATTAAAATAACTGAATAAAAGAATGCACTATGATCCGTTTTTCTGCATTTACTCACTTCTCCTATGCATATGACCACTGCATATCCTCCAGGTCCAACTGCCACACATTTTGGTTGAACATCCATTTTTATAACATTTTCGCTGCTAAAAAAAAAAGCAAGTTTTCCCAACTGAAGAAACATGAGCAGGTACATACTATGAAGTATTCAAGCTGCTTACAAAAGCAGCCAGAACAATTATGGCACAAGTCTGCCATAATAGCTTCTGAATATATTTTACAGGTTCACTGCCCACTCCAAGCACTACTGACTCTGAGCAATACTTGTTCTGAAAGTATTGTTTGGATTAAAACAAATTAAATACAATCCACCAATCAGAACCATTAAACTGCACTTGAAGACTATAAAAAGAGTTCTGATCTATTTCTCTGTAATTAGAATTATTTCCATTAGTAGTGGACAAACATCTTATTCTATTTCCCAGGGTTGTTTTATTTTATAAATTTTCTAAATGTTAAAAGAAAAGAGACCATTCAAATGTCTGGGGTACGATTTTCTAAAAGGGGGAGGGGGCAGCAATAGAAAAGGCCATGTTTCTCTGGCCTCTTGAGCAAATAGATGGACCTGTTCACCCAGGCAGGCACCATTGGGAGAAGGGTGTCCCACAGACATGCAGATGCTGAACTGTACATGGGTTTAAAAGTGACAACTAGCACCTGGAAGTCAAATGGTTAATCAGTTTCTTCCCCAGAAGTGCTACACAACACAATGAAGAACCCACATGATTACTTGTAGTTTCTGAATACTTTTCAAGAACAGTCCCATGTAGAATACACTACAATAGTTCAATCAAGATGCATGAATCACTATGAGTAAAGCCTTCTATTCCAAACATGGATGCAAGTGGTAAATGAGATGGAGATGTGGCTATAGCTTTCCGGGACCTAAATGCCACCTTCTCTGTGTGGATCCTGGAACTGTGGATCCAGCAGAACACCTGCATTACAAGCCAGTTTGGCATGAGAAAACTATGGGGAAAAAATTCCAAATTTTTCCAAAGCCAGAACTAAATATGGAATCTTTCTGGAATCCAATAGCATATAAATCCAGAGCCAGTCTGCCTTGCTGGAGCTGAACATCAACTTGTTCCCCCCTATCCAGACTCAATCCACCTCAAACCACTCTGCAGGTCAGGGCTAAGATATAGTATTTGGTATCCTACATTGATGGATGTTCTCCTTTATAATGATTTCATACAAGTGTTGAACAAGAATTGGAAGATCAAGCCCTGCAACCACAGCACCCCACAAATGTAATCTAAAACCTGATCTGTGTAACACAGGCAACTGGAACCACCTCTTTAGGAAAGAGGAGAAACATTGCAGATCTAGAAATATATCATGACTAATGATATCAAAAACCTCTGAAAGATCAAGCATCACCAATACTGTTGCACTCCCCAATCCCACTCTCTCCATGGTCATTGTCATCTTTACACAATTTCTTGACATGAAACCTGATCCAAATAATCAATTTCCTCCATGGTTCTCTTCTGCTGCAGCCCCATCACTTTCTCAACCTTTTCCCCAAAAGGAAAGTTTTATGTCTGGTTAATAACTACCCACATATCCTGTGATAGCTTTTAAGGCATCCACAAATCACTGCCTCCTTTAAGGAGGATAGTGGCATCTCTTTATTCAAGGATGCATTTACCAGCATCCTAAACCAGGCTTTTATTAACCAGGAAGGGCAGGGATTGAGATTACATTTGGCAGAGCCAAGGCTGTAGAGAACCCTGACTACTTTCCTCAGGGTTCACACAGTCAAACTAGAAAGATATAACCAAGTTGTGTTATTCTTCACCAGTTCTGGAACATGAAAACTGGCTTCAGAATCAATTTACTTTAGCATAACAACAATGTAGAGTTTCTCTCCATTGTTTTACCCTTAGAATTTTTTTCTTCAATATTATTTCATTTCAACTTCTAAAATGTGTTTACATTTGAATAAATACAATTACTCATGTGTGTGGCACATGACATTAATACGGTAACAAGGATGCTACTGAACATTAATCACAGTATGGAAAACATGCTATTGTTGCTTGTGAAAACTGCTTATCAGAGACAGATTTTCATATAACACACTAAATTGCCTAAAAATTGAAATAGATATTTTAATGGTAGGATGACAGAAAAAAATTGTGATGAAAGCTTAAAACACAAATACCTGTACTCCTTTTTGTTAAGACTGGTATAACGCACAGTATCATCCATACTACAGCTGACCAACTGCTCAAAGTCATCCACAGCCATTCGGGAAACTAGGTTTGTGTGTCCTTTCCCACCAAATCCATTATTTTCTCCTGTTTCAGAATCCCAATAATGTGCAAAAAAATATTAAGGAAATTCTCTTCAGGATGCGGAGAAAAGAAAATCCAAAACCTAATCCTTATAACAAGCTATGTCAAAAGTTCTGCTGCATACATTTAGATAGTCAACAATAAATGCCCAAACTAAATGATGATGATTATTCTCCCAAGGTTTTAAGAAATCAACACTGGTATCAGCACTGTAAACCCCAATGGAACTTGCCATGTCTGATGCTTTTATAAAGGACTATAAGCCTTTCATAAATTTAAATTACTTATAAAGAAATGCATAGAAAATACTTTGGATGTTATGCAAAATGCTGGAGGGTTGATGAAAATATATTTGGACAATGGGAGAGAAAGACACTTAAAGTTTGAGAAGCTAGAAATGCTGCATGGAGGAGGTTCTATGCTAACTATTTTATTCACCTCAAATAGAATAACTTCAAATTATACTGAATATCTCAAAAAAAGAGAGCTGGACAACTTTAAGGCTTTCATTCAGCAATTCAAATAAGCATGAACAGCTCTAGTATATCCTGTTTGTTAATAATATTTCGTAGAGATGACAAAAAATAATAATGAAAAAATAGTTATTTAGCCACCTCAGGTTAGCACAAAAATTGTTAATCATTTAAAGGATATTAATATGTCCATCATGGCTTCCAGAGTATATATAGGATTTGCCTCCATTTTTATGCACTGTAAGACACTGTATTGATTTGCTGTGACCCTGCAAGAAAGCAGATATAATTACTACAAAAGCCATATTTATCTTTTTTAAAAAACAAAGACATTTACTTAAACTTCTTCACATCAAAACCAGCGGTTTAGATCCAATGGAGCAGGAATAGCTCCTAGATTCCCAACAAAACTATCTGGCCTTTTCTTAGAAAAGGGTTTTCTAAGCTTCAGCTACTTTAGTGGTAGCCAAAGAAAAGTTTATGGACCATCGGAAAAACTGTCTGCCCAACCTTTCTTTCACTTGAATACAGACTACTGAAAAAATAAGGTAACTATATGCTATATGCCAAAGACTTTCTTTTTGCCATTGTTACCTTCTAAAACATTAAAAAGTTCACAGGATTCCCTCAACAGCTTACACTTCTTATGAAAAATCCCTTTTCAGACATTTCAAATCAAAACATTGTGATAGTTACAGGATTATGGTATCTACAGACTTGTCACATCCTGGGCATAAACTGTTTCAACTCCTTTCCTTGGCACAGCGCTATAGGACATTGCATGCCAAAACAAGTAGATGCAGGACAGTTTTTTCCCCATCAATCTGCTGAACATATAATTCCTATGGTGCTGTCTAGTGTCTATGTATATTTACCCATGTATTATGGCTGTAGGATTACCACTTATCTTTCTTATTATCTTCTTTACTTCCCCCTCTTATTGATATTATGATGATTCTATTGTTTTGCTTGTATACTGAGAGCTTCTGCATCAAGACAAATTCCTTGTTGGCCAAATAAAGCCATTCCGTTCCATACCATACCATACCATACCATTCCTTTCCATATTCCATTCCATTCCGTATTCCTATTCCATTCCATATTCCTATTCCTATTCCTATTTTGGAGCAAATAACAGTGTAATCCAAGATTATATGTTTTCCTCAGACAAGCTTGCAGCTCAAGTAGAAGAAGCCGTTTATTCAGTTTAGTATAATTCATATGGAGCACAGAAAGACTAGAGGAGGGATGTTTTGCTCTTTTGGATGAAGCTAGAGAAAAGGCAAGGTGGCCTGTTCTGCAGAGACAAGGCAGGAGAAAAAGGACAAGTAGCTTCACTCAGAGTGCCTTAAACTACTACCTCTCACTAAGGAAGAATCAGACCTGCTGAAGCACAAATACCTTCAAAGTCTCTCAACTGTGTAAGGGCAGCAGTGCATCCTCTCGGCTGCCTGTTCTCTACCTGGGCTTTCAGACATTCTATTTTGGCACTTTCCTTGGATGTCACCTCTCCCTTCGAGGAAGAAACCAATCCAGGCAGAGAAGGTGCTGAACAGTTGGGGCAGAGTTGGCAAGGAAGGGAACAGATGCTAAAAGTGATGTGAGGAAAATGAATTTGAAGTAAGTAAAGTTGGTATTAAGTAAATGTTCTGGGCTGGAAGACTAAAAAAGCCAAAGACTGAATGATGAATATGAGTTCTGGATAACTGAGGATTGTGTGACAAGAGAAGTAAAAATCCCAGGCAAGGAATACCCTGGACTATGTGGACGAAGAGCTGGAGACAGCTTTTTCTACCCTCTATGAGAATTCTTTTTACTTTCCAGTCAAACCCATTTCCCTGTGGTTTTCTGTGGCCTCCATTCCAAGTATTAGCCACATCAAACCCATTTTAAGACCTGATCTTTAGGAAATACAGGTCAAAAGCTTTGCTGCATAGAACTGATCACATTCTCTAGATGCTAAAAAGGTCTGTATGTGGACATGTGATATTCTATATATTAACATACCCCAATACAAGATTATTTTTTTTTAAAGTATTTGCATTTCCCATAATGGTATCAACAATATTCACCTAAAATGCAGAGTTGATTTACTTTTATTAAAACCACTATGCTTAAACTAACTCAATAATAGCCAACAGAATAATATAATCACTGTGATTCAAACCAGTCTTTGATTGAATTATTTTTCATAGCCATGATTATTATTGCTAAACAGAGGCTGAAAACTAGAATTCACTGCCTTAATTATTCCACAAACCTTTATAATGCAAAGAGGCTTATTTGGATTGTTCTCATCCAGATAGTTGATATAGCCAGAAAGGGATAGGGTCAATAAATGACCTTTTTGCCACAAACAGCCCAATTGCTGGTCCAGAACATCTGATCCCATTTTAAATGTAGTTATCACACTCTGGGCACCAATATCCCAGACCTTAGCTGTTTTGTCCCCAGAAGCAGAAAGAAGGCGATGGCCATCTGGACTCCAACTAATCTGTTAACAGAAAAAAAAAATAACTTATCAATAGGATAAGAAGAAAGTATTTAAGAAATAAATATGATTCCTTTCTTGAGGGTGAAGTTCATATCAAACAGAAGTCAAATTAAACTCTGGAATAACACCTCAATATGCACCAGATGCTTGCTGCTCCAAAGGCACCTGGGATACTTGCCCAATTGATGGAATCCATCGTAGAAATTAAACCCACAACCTATTTAGATCAAAAGACCAAGAATATTTTTGGAATATATCAAACACGTACCAAAGAATTGGAGTATCTGATAATGTTTGTATCAATGGCTGCAAGTCCTTAAAATCATTAAAATTGTATCAATGGATTTGAGGTAAAAGCTGATTCATCAAAAATTTGAAAGATTTCCTCTGTTGGAGATGTAAAAAATCTAAGAGTTCACTGACCTATATGATATGGTTTGGTGATTTTTTTGACACTGTTCTGAAATAGTATTTATATAAGTAGATTTATGGGGAAACCTTTAAATGTTAAAGATGCTAATGTGATATTGAATTATTTACCAAAATTTTGGAATGTGTCTATGAGATTGCATTGTGCATGAGGATAGCTAAAAGAATTTTGAAGATTGTAATTCCCTGTGGGAAGAGTGGGAAAGTCACTGGTCATCTTATCTTTCCTCTCAGCAGTTCATTTTCTTAAGCATGTTAGGTTTAACTTCACTTTTAAAGCAACTGTTTCACTTTGCTCTTTATCTTTAAAAGTTGGCTGGCTGGTTGAATGCTGATTTATTTTAACCCTCTGCTAGACTTCATCTGGTTTTCCCCCCCTTTTCTCTTTGATTTATGCTGCTGTTTTGAATAACTTCTGCTTTTCCATAAGGAAAAGTGTGTTCCCGGGTGGCGAAAGCCCCTAAACACATGGAGTTACTTCTGAATAATCCCTTTATTATTTTTATTTACAAATAGAATTGTGCCAGACTGAAGCAATTATCTGCAATAATGATATATTCTGTGAACTGTGAGGGAAGATCCGATCTCCCCCTCTTCCTATCAAACATTCCAAGCACCATTGTTTCTTTGCCTTCTGAGAAAGAGCATCTGTCACCATTCTGTGACAGCTGACTATATTCCACCACACTCTGTCTTAGAGCGGATTTGATATGATCTAAGAGTGGAAAGCATTAACATCTGTTCTTTTTAAGTCAGATCACTCTTTTGATTGCTTCAGAGCAAAGTTCCCAATATTTGCAAGCAAAATAGACCTATGTGATAAGTCCACCCTAGATCTCTCTTGAGGATCTTTCAGAGGATGCTTAGTGAGTTTCACAAGGCCCTTGTGCACAGTTCTATTGAGTAACCAGTTGGAATCTTGAGACAGTGGCAGTTTTCAACAAAATTGCTCTTTAGCAACCTCAATTTGACAATCCAGAGGAGTTTCATTTACCAAGAAGCTACAAGATATGAAGCGATAGAGGAGATGCCTAGGAAAACACTGGCAGAACTCAAGGAGCAAATATGGCCAGAGACAGTAAGAGAAGCATATATGGGGCTGATAAGAGAGGAGAATAGCAATATTTTCCTTTTTTTATTGAATCCACAGACCAGCTTTAAAATTGCCTGCAACCATTACAGGGAAGGATGGGCTGGAAGACAATCTGTGAGTTTTGAAGACATCTGGAGAATAAAACTCCTCAAATCCACTTGAACTGGGCAAGTCCTACTATGGTGACCAAAGATGCATCTTGCAGTTATCTGGGAGAAGTCTGAACATATTAATTATGAAGAGAAGGGCTGATGCCATCTGCCTTGATATATATGTCCCCTTGCATGAAACAAACACTTAACCTAGCATTACTGCGAAATAATTGTTCAGTCTCCAACCTTTCCTTTTTAAGAAATGTTGTTAAGAAGATGGTCTGAGGCTTGCAGTATCCTGGAGGAGATGGATAATCTGGACCTTTCCAGTCCACATTTCAGACCTAGGGATAGTACTGAGACATTGATCACCCTTGTGAACAACCTATGGTGAGACTTAGACATTGAATATCTATCTGAAAGGTCTATCCTGGTCTTGCAGGACTTCCAATAGCACTCAATATCTTACTGGACTGCCTTTGAGAGTTGAGAAGGGAAGTCACTCCTTTGCAATTGTCCCCTTCTTCCTGAAAGAGATTCACACTATGGGTTTGAAAGCCATCTAATATCAGAAATATTCCTTCTGACTCTGGGCAGGTTTGCACTGTCCCATGCAGAACTGGTCTTTGGGGTCCCCAAAGACCAGATATTGGTCTTTGGGGACCAATATCCTACTCGAAGAACAGGAGACAATTGTGGCTATATACTTTGCATATCTTCAGTTATAACCTTTCCTATTAGGGAGACCCTTCTCTTATTTGGAATATTCCAATTCTGACAACATGGAGCTGCTTTTGAAGACGAACTAAAAACATCAATTTGTCTATAATGGAATATTCCACTAGTGATTAGCACTTCTAGATTCTCCCATTTAACATCTCTATTATGAGTTACATCAGTTACTCATTACCTTAGGGGTGAAATTCAAGGTGGTGGTGAAGCCAACCTATTTAGCTTAAGATTTAGATATCTATGTCTAGACTATAACTGTAGAGTCACTTTTCATCAGATGGGCAGTCATATAAATTTGAATATAAACAAACAAACAATCATTTTGAGGTTCCTTAGAACTGTGTGATAAAGGAAATCCTACAGAAAGTCCAATCTGCTTCAATAATGCAGAATAATTTTAACCTATGAAATACTACTCAAGTGAAGAAATTTCAATATTTCTTCAGTTTCCAGACTTGTTTGTTTCGCTATCAAATAACAGGACTGATAGCCTTTTTTCTTGCTCACTGATTTTAGCATTAATAATACATAATACTAGAAGGGGCGTTGTCTTACCTGAACGCCTTTTCTCAGTACGGAGATGGAGAATCCACCAATGGGTATTCACAGTCTGCCTGCTCTTAAGACCAAGTAGCCAAACTTGACACGCCCCCTCTTGCTAGGAGATCCAGTCTTAACGAGGGCGAAGTGGCTGAATGTGGAGTAGGTGTTGGCTCTCAAACCCTTGGCAAAGGCCTAACTGACCTAAAGGGTGGGTGTGGATTCTCCATCTCCGTACTGAGAAAAGGCATTCAGGTAAGACAACGCCCCTTCTCCAGTACAGGAGATGGAGAATCCACCAATGGGACATACCAAAGCCTCACTGTCCCGATGGGTGGGAAACAGATAAGGCCGGAATAGAGTCCCCGGAGACCACTTGCTGGAGGACCCTCCTATCAAAGGAGGTGTCCGCCGAAGCAAAACGGTCAATCCTGTAATGGTGTACCATCGGGGAAGGTGAGGACCATGTCGCAGCCCTGCAAATCTCCTCAATGGACGCCTAAGTGGCCCATGCCGCAAAAGTTGCAGCACTGCGAGTGGAATGGGCGGTAATATGACTTGGAGCCGGCAGGGAAGAGGACTGGTACGCTTCCGCGATACAGGTTCTGATCCACTTGCCAATGGTACCGGCGGAAACTTTCTGTCCCAACGAAGCCGGGCAGAAAGAAACAAAGGGCCTCAGATCTACGAAAGGGCTCTGTACATTTAATGTAGCGCCGCAGCGCCCTGCGAACATCCAGTGTGTGCCACTGCCGCTCCAAGTCATGGGAAGGATCGGGGCAAAAATTTGGCAAGATAACTTCCTGTGCCCTGTGAAAGAGCGAATTAACTTTGGGCACAAATGAGGGGTCCAGGTGGAGGACCACCCGGTCGCTGTGAAAGACACAAAGGTCATTCCTGACCGAAAGCGTGGCTAGCTCAGAGATACGTCTAGCTGACGTGATGGCTACTAAGAACGCGACCTTAAGAGACAAATTCTGTAACGGAATATCCATAATGGGCTCAAAGGGTGGTTTAGTGAGAGCGCGAAGGACGCGAGGTAATTCCCAGGAAGGATACCTGTGAACCACAGGAGGCCTAGTATTACAAGCGCCTTTGATAAAGGCGTGAATCCTAGGATGGTGAGCTAGGGGAACAGAATCCGCACAGGTGAGAAGTGTAGATAAGGCCGCCACCTGTTGGCGAATAGTCGCAGGGACGAGGCCTCTGTCGAGACCACTCAACAAATAATCTACGATCTGAGGTACGGTAAGTTTGGAAATGTCCAAGTGTCGCCTTCTACACCAATGGCAAAAATTCTTCCAAGTAGAACCATAAATGCGATTGGTCGCTGGGCGACGGGAAGCTTGAATCATGTCAATGGTGCGAGGAGAAAATAGTTCCTGTGCCATTATGCTGCGCTCAAGCGCCAGACAGTTAGTTGCAACCATTGGGGGTCCGGGTGTTGGAGGGACCCCTGAAGGAGGGACACGCGATGAGGGGAAATCTTCCATGGAGGGGATCGGGAAAGATTCATCAAGTCGGCAAACCACGGCCTCTGTGGCCAGTACGGGGCCACGAGGATCACCTCCGCCTGCTCCCGGAGCAGCGTGCGGATGGTTGCCGGTATCAGCGGCAAGGGAGGGAATGCATAGAGGAGACCCTGTGGCCACGGAGTCCGCAAGGCATCCGTCCCCTCCGCTCCTGGAAGGAGATAGCGGGAGTAGTACCTGGGGAGTTGGGCGTTTTCCGCCGATGCAAATCGAGGACCGGTTGGCCGAACCTGTGAGAGATTTCGGAGAACAAGTCCGGATGTAACCCCCACACCGAGGGGTCCACCGTAGTTCGACTCAGAAAGTCCGCTTGCTGATTGTGGACCCCCGAGATGTGTTCGGCCCTGATGGAGGCCAGATTGGACTCTGCCCAGGAACCCAGGAGCCGTGCCTCGGAAATGAGGGACCTGGACCTGGTGCCCCCTTGTCGGTTGACGTGGGCCTTGGACGCCACGTTGTCCGTAAGGACCAGGACGTGGCGACCCCTGATCCTGTGCCTGAATTGACGAAGAGCTAGGTGTATAGCCCTGAGCTCCAGCCAATTGATGTTGTGTCTCAAGTCCGCACGAGACCAACGGCCTTGCGCAAACTGAGACTGTAGATGGGCCCCCCATCCGAACAGACTGGCGTCTGTTGTGATGGTGATGCGGTCCGGTTCCCTGAAAGGTGACCCTTTGGTCACTGCCTGTGAGAACCACCAGTGAAGCGCCCTGCAAATGTGAACCGGGACCCTGACTTGACGGGTAGATGTGCTGGCGTTCGCCCGTTGGAAAGGTAACAGGAACCATTGAAGGTCCCGCAAATGCAGTCTGGCCCAGGAAACTATGGCTATGCAGGAGACCATCTTTCCCAATAGTTGGGATAGTAAGACCAATGGAATAGTATGTTCCTTGTACACCTGGCGAGCTAGTTCCCTGATGCTGGTCACTCGTTCCTGGGAGAGATAGACCATGCAGTTGGAGGTGTCTATTACAGCACCCAGGTGTAGGATCCTGAATGAGGGAACCAGCTGGCTCTTTTGGAAATTGACTGAGAAGCCATGTAGTTGAAGGACCTGAATGGTGCGATGCACGTCCGCCTGAGCTGCCCAGGAGGATGACGCCTGAATCAGGATGTCATCCAGGTAACACTGGACGCGTATTGGTATCTTCCTCAGATGGGCGGCCAGGACAGCCAGGATTTTGGTGAACACCCTGGTGCTGATGAGAGGCCAAAGGGAAGAGCCTTGTACTGATAATGTCTCCTGTTGTAGCAGAACCTTAGAAACCGTCGGTGAGCTGGATGAATGGGGATGTGGAGATATGCTTCCGTGAGGTCTATTGATGCCAGGAAGTCTCCCTGTCTGATGCCCCCCAGGATGGACTGGAGGGAGTGCATCTGGAATCTTTTGTAAGTGATGTAATGGTTGAGATGTTTGAGGTCCAGGATCGCTCTCCACCCCCCTGAGGACTTGGGGACCACAAAGAGAATGGAGTAGAACCCTTTTCCCCTGTGGTCTGTCGGCACCGGTTCTATGGCCTGAATCTCTATGAGATGTTTGATGGCCCCCTGCATGAGTCCCTGCTTGTGTGTATCCCTGGAAACAGAACAGGCCGTGAATCGGTCCGGGGGTCTTGCTAGAAACTCCAGGGACAGTCCGAATTGGATGGTTTGGAGGACCCAGTTGTCCGTGCAGGTGAGTTTCCACTGATGAAAGAAGTGGGCTAGTCTTCCCCCGATAGGGAGGGCAGAGTAGGAGTCACTTAGACTTTCTATATGGACGTCCTGTCCCACGAAATGGCCTCTTATTGTCCCTGTTGCCTGGGCCGAAACCCTGTCCTGTCATAAGGACGGTCGTACGGCCTTTCCTGTCTGGAAGTGTATGAGCGGGAGGGCTGAGTGACCGATGTGCCCGCTGTCTGTCGTAAGGACTGTCTGCGAAAATAGGGAGCAGGACGCTTGTCGGCCTTCTTGTTTATGTGAGCCATGACTTTGCACTTGTCCTTGTTCTCCACAAGGTACGGGCCCAGGGCCTCCCCAAATTGATTAGAGAATAAAATTGCAAGATTAAGTTGTGATAGTGTGATGAGGCCTGTAGGTGGACACTGGGGTAGGCCTTAATGACTTAGCTAAATGACCGCATGGTGTTTCAAAATGGCGGCCTGCAGGTTCGTGAAATTTGTTATTACTCTGATAATGCTGTGGTGGGACAGACTGATCCTGGCCTACAAGCACTTGAGGGGAATTCTGAAATCACAGAAAAAGGTCCCAAACGAATTTCAGAAGCAGAAGGGCCTGCTTGTGCACTCCGTTCCCTGATCCTTGTGCTTTTGGACCTCTCAGCGGCTTTTGATACCGTGGACCACGGTATCATGCTGCGGCGTCTCGGTGAGTTAGGAGTGGGAGGCACTGTTATGCAGTGGTTCTCCTCCTTCCTCACCGACCGTACGCAGTCTGTATTGGCAGGGGGACAGAGGTCGACCCCCAGGCCCCTAACTTGTGGGGTGCCTCAGGGGTC
>NW_015388122.1:269163-295285 GCF_001527695.2 Protobothrops mucrosquamatus
CATATAAATTTAAATATAAATAAATAAATAAATAAATCAGCGGCTTCAAAAGGGTGGCCGCGATCTGTTTTTCATCACACACACACAAAAAACACCTGAGGCTTTAAAACGGAGGTTACTGATGCCGGGGCTGGATTCCAGAGCAGCGCCAAACGCTGCGCCGAAGTTTAAATCAATTGGAAGCCTCCGAATCTGCAGTAAAATTTATGAGCTCGTTGTCTCCAACGACAACCAAAATGGCGTCCGCGGGTGTTTCCCAGCTGCCGAGGACGATCCGGAGGCTCCAATTACTAAGAACGGCGAATTCCAAGCCTACAGCACAAAAGGCTGCTGCTTGACTAACAAAACGGAGGCCTGCAGCACGAAAGGATGCTGCTGTAATCCAAAACCGGGGGGAGAAAGAGGGGATACTAAGGCAAGCCTGCCTAAGGAAAATTTCCCCCCAAAGCCCTGGGAGGAAACAGCAAATGAACGCTGCAGGAATCCTTTCCCCTCCCCACCTCCCACTCCTCAAGCAATTAATTCCAAACAACACTGATCCCAGTGAGAAAGGAAATTTTAAGGGAGGATGTCAATTAGGAATTACAAATAAGGAGGATCCGAGTCAAATAAGGGAAAGAGGAGAATTCACCATGGAGTTTTCTAACCTGCTACTCGAGAGCCAAACCTGTGCCGAAGTTTAAATCAATTGGAAGCCTCCGAATCTGCAGTAAAATTTATGAGCTCGTTGTCTCCAACGACAACCAAAATGGCGCCCGTGGGTGTTTCCCGAATGCCGAGGACGATCCGGAGGCTCTAATTACTAAGAACGGCGAATTCCAAGCCTACAGCACAAAAGGCTGCTGCTTGACTAACAAAACGGAGGCCTGCAGCACGAAAGGATGCTGCTGTAATCCGAAACCGGGGGGAGAAAGAGGGGATTCTAAGGCAAGCCTGCCTAAGGAAAATTTCCCCCCAGAGCCCTGGGAGGAAACAGCAAATGAACGCTGCAAGAATCCTTTCTCCCCCCCCCCCACCTCCCACTCCTCAAGCAATTAATTCCAAACAACACTGATCCCAGTGAGAAAGGAAATTTTAAGGGAGGATGTCAATTAGGACTTACAAATAAGGAGGATCTGATTCAAATAAGGGAAAGAGAATTCACCAATGGAGTTTTCTAACCTGCTACTCGAGAGCCAAACCTGAGACGTCTTTCAAGAGCTGAGACCAAGTTAAGACTGGATCTCCTAGCAAGAGGGGGCGTGTCAAGTTTGGCTACTTGGTCTCAAGAGCAGGCAGACTGTGAATACCCATTGGTGGATTCTCCATCTCCTGTACTGGAGAAAACCTGTGACCTGTTGGGTAATTGTTTCAGGGATACTTCCTTACCTAACTTTTGTGTACCCCCACACTCTCTCTCAATGTTGCAGAGCCTCCCTCGCACTTCTGCTTACCTCCACCTATCCTCCTCAACCTAGGCTATACCCCTGTGGAACTCTCTGACCCACATGCCACCTCTCCTGCATACGTGCACACACCCCAACATCCCCATGACACATAGTGTCTATGCACCCCCTGAAGGTGTTAAGGAGCACATCAGAAGTAACTCTGAATGATCGAAATGAGGCTTCTGAAGGATCACATGAATCCACATTTCTTCTCTAAATAGGATGACAACATGGAGAATGGCATGGGTCTCTAAGCAGCAAGCTGAAGGTGAGTAGCATGCATAAGACCCTAGGGAGTGCTGGGTGGCAAGAGCAATTGTGCCATTCCCCACACCTCTTGAGAATGGCATGAGGTGACATTTTTCAGTGGAATTGCGGCACTATGGCTGAAGTTGAAGCCTGGGGGCAGTGATAACAGTTGGAGACAGTAAAGGCCCCAATCCTGGTCCTGCCATCAGTGAGGGCCACATTGCAGGGTTGGAGCTGAGGCAATTTCAGCTTTGCCTCACACTGCAGCACCCTTCCAATTTGGCATGGTTTGCACTGGGCTTCTCCCATCCCCCTTACCTGGAACTCCATCTACTTAATAACCCACAAGATAGTTTAGCCTCTGCAACCAAGAATGCCAGGATTGTGATCATTGAGTAAAGCAGCCATGTGACATCTCACTTATTGACCACTTCACTCAATGACTTACTCAGTCCGAATATGAAAAGCCTCTTCTGGACTGGATTTTCTTCAGCTTTCCACTAAAATCCAGATACTTCCAATACAGTGATCTCACAGGACAACCATCCTTGACACAGTTCAGACTTGATCCTTCAAATAATGTAATCCTGCGAGAGTTCTGAGCTTGGTGGATCCAAGAACTTATTTCTCTCTGCCTGACATGGGATATGTTGAATTCTCGTACAGCTGCCCAACCATACCATTATGATGATGCTGTGGCTACAACAAAGTATAGTACTAGTTCTGCAGCTTAATAAGTCATTCAAACCAATATAAATCCACAGAGCACAATTGGAATATACTTACTGCATAAATACCTCCATCATGTGCTTTGTTTCCACCAAGAGCATCAATTTTTTCTCCAGTTTTGCCATCATAAATAATAATCTGTTCAGAATTTTAAAAAGAGACTATCTTGGAAAAGTTAATTTATGGATTGCATTATAGTAGACACTAATATTTCAAGAAAAAAACCTTTAGCATAAATCAATGAGTAAAAAATCTGTTTCTTTATAACACAATAGCTAAGAAGCGTGCAGGCCTTGCTAAAAATAGAAAGAATCCCTTTTCCACAGCTACATGCATTTCTTTTTCATGTGGTCACTGCCATGTTTATTCTTAGACAGGAGCAGTTGGCATCAGAGTTGGGTCAGCACTGGAACCTTAGGTATCTAGCTCTGATTGTTACTTTTAAAAAGTCTGATTTCAACCACTGCATTATCAATAGCAGTGACTAGCTATCATTTGAGTACCTCAAAGGACCACAGAGCACCTTCCAAAGCATATATGGGAAGTAGTTTTGCCTGAGGAAGACCTCCTCCAAATGCTTGTACCACTACTAGAAATAAATTTTAGTTGAGAACTGAGAGTCAGTTCCAAGATGGTGCACTCAAGGATAGCAAGAGACTTTTGTCTACAGGTAGTCCTTTACTTATGACAATTGAGCCCAACATTTCTGTTGCTGAGACATTTGTTAAGTGAATTTTGCCCCATTTTATGATCTTTCTTGCCACACTTGCTAAGTGAATCACTGTAGTTGATAAGTAGTAACACGGTTGTTAAGTGAATCTGGCTTTCCTATTGACTTCGCTTGTCAGAAGATTGCAAAAGATAATCATGTGACACAGTAACAGTTATAAATATGAACCAATTGCCCAGCATCTGAAGTTTGAACACATGATCATAGGGATACTGCAAAGGTCATAACTGTGAAAAACAGTCATCAGTCACATTTAACAGTGCTGTTGTAGCTTTGAACAGTCATTAAATGAACTGTTGTAAGTCGGGGACTACCTGTATTTCTTCTTTCTCAATCTCTCCTTAGTGCTGTTCTTTTTACCATCGGTACAAGGTCTCCATCTTTCTTGGTATTATTTTTTCCCTTCTGCCCATTGTTCTCACTTTCTTTACTACTAGAATATTTATGCCGATCCACACCCTAGCAGTATGATTCTCAATGTAACTACTTCAGAGAGAATAACTGCTTTTCTGTAAATTCAAGCAAATATATTCATTGGAATGGTTCTATTCTCGTGTGAAATGCTTTTCATATGAAATGCTTTAAAAACTCCGATTCTTTTGTTGGTGCTGAATATATTTCTCTAAAAGGAAACTACTGTATATAAGAGGCATCAGATACATCCACCGCAAACATTAAATGTTCCATTTTAATGCATGTGAATTAGAACCCAAACTAAAGTGAGTCATGTGCTCTTAAAAATAGGTCCAATAACTTATTAGGGATTAAACTGACACCTGTTTCATTCAAAGCATGCCTTGCATTTTATTATTATTTTTTTACCTGGCCATCTGCACTGGCTGTAGCAAGTCTATTTCCATCAGGAGAGAACCTCACACAGTTAACAAAGCGGCTGTGGTCCTAAAGGAGAAGAAATACACAGTATGAACATTATACTAGGTGAGATGGGTGGCAAACAGTCTAATAAATAAATAAATGTACAGCAGAGTATCCTGCTTCTGAAGCTCATAAATAGTATCCTCCAGATGCACAAGATATCTGATATTTCAGTGTTATCCATCCAACTGCTGAGAATGATTACTGGCAGTTCACGGGAGGGAGGCTAAGAGGTCATATTCAGAGGATAAGAATATACAAATTATGTTGTCTGGAGAAATTAGGTTTTAAGAAAAATCCATAATATGGTTATCTCTGTATCAGGCACATTATTGGTGGAGATACAAGCAGTTAGTGTTAAATCTTATTTAGCCCTTCACAGGCTGACACAGAAGGCTAGTTTGTGGCCAACCATTTCCCAGACAAAGCATGGTACCCATTTTCCACAGCAATAAAGTCAGGAGTCCCCTTCAAAGATGGCAAGGTCTGAAGCTTGCATGTTAATCTACGTTATTTCCCAAGCATGGGAAATAATGAAATAGGAATACTTTTAGGGTGTTGAAAAGGTCTAAAGTTCAAAAATATGCGGATGCTGCTTATCTTATCTAAAACTACTGCATCTGTACAGGCTTCTCTGAGACTTTAACATATTTACTACAAATGCTTTTCATCCTCTGTTTGTATAAAGGAGCTTTCAGACCCCATTCCAGAAGCAATACCTCACTGACATACTGCAGATGCAGGCCCTCTACAACAGTCCTCCATAAGTAAAGTTGCCTATTTCTCAAGGACGTGGAAAGTGCTTTCAGTTACCACAAGAAGGTGAGAGAAGATTCTGACCACAAAGCTGGACTCTGCACAGGAAAGAAAACAAACTCACGCTAATGGTGAACTGGAATTTGAATGGTGGTCCTTCAAAGAAAGCAGCACAGTTGTCATCGCTGCCAGTTGCTAAGCGATATGGCCTCGTCTGTTTAATGTCCACTGTATTTATTACTTTGTTGTGACCTGCAAGCTCACCTACTGATGAACCAGTATCCCACAAGAAGACTGCTCCAAATCTATTTATGCAAAACAAAGACTTAATTATTTTTAATACACATTAAAGTAATTAATTATGCTCATGCAACTTCAACTTTATTCCTTATGGTATCATGTAAAAAATAATGAAATCAAAGGGTACAAATATTTGGTTTTAATTGGCTTTTATAGGGGAAATGTTGTGTGTGTTGTTTGTATTGTGTTATTTTAATATGCTGTGAGCCGCCCTGAGTCCCGTGGGGAGAAGGGCGGCATATAAATTATGAAAAATAAATAAATAAATAAAAGTTTCTATTTGTTTCTCTTAATTTTTTCCTTCCTACTTAATGTTTTTATCATGTTATTTAGTGTAATTTAAGAATAAAATAAAAAGGTTCTCAAAGATGAACAAAAAACAGGCTGCAATATCAACTGATTTTCTGCAACAACTGCTAAAGATATGATTAATTCTATCACTTCACAAAAAAGAATTTTAATTATCCATAAGCAAATAATTTTAAATAAATCTTCTTTGCATGATGAATACCAGCAAAGCAAAGCATGAGTTTCTTATTGACATAAATTATTGCTTTATTTACAAATACCTAATTCCTGAAAAGATATATTCTGTGTGTATATATAAGGAAGCTGGAATGAAAAATAGACATAATATTTCATAGTCAAAACGTTCCATATAAGGAAAAAAATTGGTTGACAGCATTCAAAACTAGAGAAGAAAATATGGTGCCAATATTTCTGGACATAAAGCAGCAAGACTTCATTATAGCAAAACTGAAATCAACTCTCCTTTTTCCTACAATTTCTCCATTTTTTGACATCTAAGAGCTTTATAGTAACATAAAGAATGGTTGATGCTGAACTACAGCGAAGAAATAAATGTACATACAACAACAAAGCAATATTAGATTTTAGATATTAGATAACCTTTATTGTCATTTTTTTACTGTGGGCACAATGGCACACATTAAAAATGAAATTTAGTTGCTTGCTCTCGAAGTATACACATACATAACAAACACACATTTAAACATATTATATACAACGTAAGTATAGACCTACATCCTTATATATAAGTAACATATAATTATTAATCACTGTCCATCTTGAATACATAACAGAAGGAGGAAGCTTTAGGGTTCACTTAGATATGACTACCCACAACATTCTGTTATACATGGAGATTTCTTAGAATTTAGAATTCTTTAAAATTCCACTTCAGCTTTGGATGTGGAAATTTAAAAACAAAAGCTAGAATTTAGTGACCTAAGAAATAATTCTTGCACCAATCACTTTCCCATGTTGTCCCACCTCATTTTAAACAGGGATACGTTTTAATATTTTGAATTCCAACAGGATGAGTCCCATGAATTACTTGATAGTGTGGATTTAATACAACAAACCTTGCCATTATTGTCATTAAAAAGGGAGTGTTTTATTTATGGAGTCCAAGAGGATACATTCTCAAGAAAGATTCAGCTCTTAAACAAGTAAATTTCATCTGTAAATTAAAAACCCAAAGACCTAAGAATAAATAATATAAGGGATTGAATAGAACTTGGGGCTTACTAACTTTTCCCTTCCTTCTCCAACAGCAGCAATTCTCTTGCTATCTTCAGTCCATGCAATATCTTTTATCTTTCCTGCAAATGGCTGATATTCATATTTTAATAGATGTTCCTTCTGTGTGGTGTCCCAAATTCTAAGCTTTCCAGAGATATCTGTCAAAGCACAAACACACACACAAAATTGTCAAGCAAGATTAAAATACTGCATATCTATCAGATCCTAACTTTCAAAATTTAAGATATACCAGCTCTAAAGTATTCATATGACTGCTATTGAACAAACATATTATTTCTGCTTTTATTTGGTTTCTATTAAGTCTTTCTGCTCAAAAGGAGTATTGAAGATGGCGTTACAAATTATAACATATGCTGAATATCGACAATAAAATAATACAAATAATAAAATCATGAATAATAAAACCATTGTCCATTAAAGTCTGGCCAAAGAGATACTATTCTTCTCCAAGATGTAAAACACGGGGATCAAATCCATGTTGCAAGAGTGTATTCATAGCTACAGGAGAAAGCTCTCTTCTGCTTCTGGATTTTTAATAACCAGGACAATTGTTAACAGGAGTTGGAAGCCTCAAATAGTAAGCACCTAAGCAGTAAGGACTTAAACAAAGGTTAAATTTATATCAATTAACTAACATTAAAAATTAGTATCTTGTATTGTATCTGACAATTAACACAGGTTTTTAATTCACTGTATTAAATATCTTGTACTGAAGACTGGTTTTGTACCAAGGGCAAATTCTGAGTATTTTTTAAAGACCAAGACCATATAGAATGCACTACAGTATTCAAATAAGGTATGAACAAACATGGAATATCTCTGGACCCAGAATGTGCCAAATAGTAACACCTGCTCAATCTGGAGCCTGCAGACACTGGGACAGGAGCTCAATAGCATCACATGGTTGGCCCAGGACTACTGTAAGTTGTACAATAGGGTATAAACAGCATGCTGAAAATATCTGACCCTGGACTAACAGATGACTCCGCTCAATAGTTTCATGTAGATGTTAAACAAAAGAAATGAGAGCACTAAGTCCTGTAGCACTCCACAGGTGAAGGGCCATGGACTCAATCACTTCCCCGCTGCTAACACCAATTGAAACCAGCCACAAAGAAAGTTAGAGCAGGGCTTTTCAACCAGTGGTACGCATACCACTGATGGTACATTGGCACCTGGCAGATGATACGCGACCATCCTAAAGAAGTGGTAGCGGGGGAGGGGAATTAATTGAACGGTGGCAGCATCACACAAGCCTGAGCGAGAGACGGCTGGAGCTGCCAGGGCTGTCAGGGCTCAGCTGAAGCGCCAGGATCAGCACCAGGCTCCAGCTGATCGGCGCTTCTTCAGGGCTGTCAGGGCTCAGTGGAAGCACCAGGATCAGCACCAGGCTCCAACTGGAGCTCGCCGCTGATCCTGGCGTTTCTGCTGAGCCCATAAGAAGCGCTGATCAGCTGGAGCCCTGCCCCTACTCCGCAGAGGGCAGATCCCCATCATCCTCAGCCTGACAGGGGTCTTTCCAGCTGCACCATTGCAGACAAAAGGGGGGGGGCTCCAGTGAGGAGGAGGTGGAGGAAGAGGATTTAAGCAAGCTTAGCAACCAGAGTGGGGATTCTCCCCAAAACAAACGTGCTTTGTGGGTAACCTCCCAGCATGACAGAAGAGACCAAAACCTGCTGCATCCACCCAACAGATTGGGGAGGGGGAGAATAAAAACCAAATACACACACCCCTGCTGCCAATCCTCAACAGAAATGCTCACAACAATGAAAACCTAAGACAGGAGGAAGAGCGTGGCAGGGCAGGCAGGCTGGTGTCTTGCTCAGCTGTGGCTTGGGGGGGGGAGGGAACAGCTTCCCCCCTCAAACGCTGCCCTCTTACGAAAGCAGGATGAAAACTCCAAAAAAACGACAAGGGAAAAAGGTTAAAACAGAAGAGTGTCTCATGATAGTTTGCTTCCCCACTTCCTTCTAGCAATTTAAATATGTAAAGTCCACAAAAGGAAACACTTGGCTTTCTTTCATTGTAATTCAGAAGGGAGGAACAGGAGGATTGGGGGGGGGGTTGTTTGTTTCAAAGGAAGGAAAAGAAGGGATTTGGGTCTGTGGGGGGCGCAGCAGGTGAATGGTGATTGCGCATGGCTTCTGGTGTTGGGGGGCGCGCAATCTTTTTAAAAGAGCAAAACAAAGCAAAAAATAAAAATCCCCCACTCCAACCCCAAGAACTGGATGCGGATGTGATCTTTTTTTCCCCTTCTTATTCAGAAGACACACTCTTCTGTTTTAACCTTTTTTTCCTGGTCGTTTTTCAGAATTTTCATCCTGCTTTCGTGAGAGGACAGTGTTTCAGGAGGTGAAGCTGCCCCCTTTCTGCCCCCCCAAGCCACCAGCCGAGCAATACACCCGCCTGCCTGTGCTCTTCCCCCTGTCCGAGGTTTCTGTTGTCGTGAGCATTTCTGTTGAGAATTGGCAGTGAGGGGCTGTTTGGTTTTTATTCCCCCCCCCCATCTGCTGGGTGGTTGCAGCAGGTTTTGGTCACTACTGTCGTGCTGGGTG
The DNA here is from genome assembly GCF_001527695.2 of Protobothrops mucrosquamatus. Taxonomy (NCBI): domain Eukaryota; kingdom Metazoa; phylum Chordata; class Lepidosauria; order Squamata; family Viperidae; genus Protobothrops; species Protobothrops mucrosquamatus. The sequence goes on from NW_015388122.1 coordinate 278,352, forward strand.
GTTACCCATGAAGCACATTTTTTGGGGGGGATCCCCACTCCAGCTGCTAAGCTTGCTTAAACCCTCTTCCTCCTCCTTCTCATTGGAGCCTCCCTTTGTCTGCAACAGTGGGGCAGGAAGACCCCTGCCGGGCTGGGGATGATGGGGATCTGCCCTCTGCGGCGTAGGGGCAGGGTTACTATGCTCCCTGTCAATCAGGTTTGATTTCCTTTCCTTGCCCCCCCCATCCTTCCCTGCCTCCCCTGCTTGTAGCTGCCTCTGAGCCCCTCACTTTTGGGTCTTAACATTGCTGGCATCTCTTTCTCCTAAGCCCCTCGTGCTGGGTAACTGTTGCCACCCAAGAGCTGTTTTAAAGTTAGGGAATCTTTGGGGGATAGCCAACTAGCACCCCAACATGCCCATGTGCAAATTATTGTCAGAGAAACAGGCACAAGTTTCCCATTAAAAGTGTGGTAAGTGGGTGTACAGATAGTCCTCAACCTACAACCACAATTTAGCCCAAAATTTATGTTGCTAAATGAGAAATTTGTTAAATGAGTTTTGTCCCATTTTATGACTTTTCTTGCCACATTTGTTAAGTGAATCACTGCAATTGTTAAATTAGCAACACGGTTGTTAAGTGAATCTTGCTTCCCCCATGGACTTCGCTTGTCAGAAGGTCGCATAAGGGGATCACGTGACCCTGGGACACTGTGACCGTCATAAATATGAATCAGTTGCCAAGCATCTGAATGTAAATCACAAAACCCTGGGGATGCTGCAACAGTCATAAGTGTGAAAAATGGTCATAAGTCACTTTTTCAGTGCTGTTGTAACTTTGAACAGTCACTAAGTGAACTGTTGTAAATCAAGGATTACCTGTACTTTATCACTTTTTTTCTGGGTTTTTTGGGGGGGTCATCAAGTTTTTGACACCTTGCTAGGCGACTGGTGGTACTCAGATATTACCTTATCCTAAAAGTGGTACAATGGGTGGAAAAGTTGAAAAGCTCTGAGCTAGAGAACCACTGCAACTTGGTGACCTCTCCCTCCAAACCTTGCAGCCAGTCCAGAAGGCTACTGCAATCAACAGTACTGAAAGTTACTGAGAGATCAGGGAGCCTGAGGACAGATGTACTAGCCCCATCCTGCCAGATGGCCTGGGATGTTAAATAAAATCCCCTTAAAAAAAGTATTAAATAAAACCCACTTCATTTTATGAAGACCTATACTAAATTTCAAGAAAGCAACATATTATGCTGTACCTTTTAATCTTTTCCCTGCATTGCTTGATTTACATAATTTAAGCTCCTTAAAGGATTTTTTTGTGAAACTAATCTCTTTTTGTCACTTCACTGTAATTTCAAAATTTACAAAAAGGCAGTTACTCCCTCAACCACAGCTTTATTTACATTCTTCCACTGCCTGGACTGAATCAATATATTTGTTCATGTGCTTTTATCTTTAGTGCTTAGATGGATAAATTCTTATTTAAGCATATACTTTGTGGATGAAATTAGAACATTTATATATTGTTTCCTATTTAAAAAGTTAAAGCAATTCTCATTCAGTTACAAACTGAAGGAAGCTGACAACGTTTCTAGTGGCAGAAAGAAAGGCTTGAACATTTGCTTAATTTACTTAATTTATAAAGCTCACCAAATTCATTTTAATGTAAAATGTATGTAACTGTGGCTATATTAGACATTATAAGAAACAAATAAAACTGCACTGCTGATTTAATAAATAAGCAAAAGAAGGATGTCAATTCTTGGGTTTTATTTATTTTCTTTATGGTAAAAGAGAGAAAATCACTGCAATTTTTACAAGGCAACTTCATTCTGGGGCTAAAAATACCCCAGGTACACTTTGCACCAAGCAGAAAGCTATTATGTAATATTTATATCACAATAGCATCTGCAAGTACAGTGTGCTTACATATTGGTGAATCCTTTTGAATTTTCAATATTTCTGCATAAATATGACCTAAAACATGATTTGTTCTCCACACAAGTCCTAAAACTAGATAAAGAGAACAACAAATCAATCAAAACCATGATATGTCTTCACTTATTCATGGAGGAAAATGTTTCAAAGCCACATATATTTGTCTTTGGCAAAAGTATGTCAACTTCTGCAATGTTCAGTTCAGCAGGAGGGAAAATTAGAACCAGTGGTTTCAATCAATGGAATGATAATAGGTGGGAGGATGTTTATTTAAAAAACAAAATTCTGCATGTTCATTATTGAAGTCTGATCTTTACAATACAGGGATGTGGGAAGTTTAGGAGGTCTAAGGATCTTTTGTTAGTGCTCACCAGGCTGGAAAAACTATTTCCAAAGAATTTGAACTCCAATAATCCACTATCAGGCAGATTATGTATAAAATGTGGCAATTCAACATCACTATTACCAGGAGTGGTCAATCAGCACCAGGAGTGGTCAACCAAACAAGATCACACCAAGATCAAGGCATTTAATACTCTAGGAAGTTGCCAAGAACCCCATAACAACGTCTAGAAAACTAATGTCTTCTCTTGCACTGGCAAATGTGAGTGTTCATGAGATTCCCATCAAGAGAACACTGAACAACAAAGGTGCAGATGGTAGGGCTGCATGGAGAAAGTCACTATTCTCCAAAAAGAACATTGCTAATTGTGTACAATTTGTCAAAGACCACATGAAAAACGCAGAAGGCTAATGGAAGAACACTGTGTGGACACATAGGACCAAAATAGAACTTTCTGGCTTAATTGAAAAATGTTATGGTGACATTGGTGAAAAGCAGATATTGCATTCCAGCATAAAAACTTTATCCCATCTGTATATAGTAGTGGCAGTTCCATAGTTTGGCCCAGCCTTCCTGCCTCTGGACCTCGATGACTTGCCATCATAGATAAACTATGAATTCTGAATTGTACTAGAAAGTTCTACAGGAAAGTGTCATGGTATCTGTCATGAACTAGACTTAAGAGAAAATGGATCATGCAGGAAAACAGCAACCTAAAGTATACAAATTATAGGACCAAAGAATTATGAAAGCAGAAGAAATTTAATGTTTTGGAAAAGCAAGCCAAAATTCTAACCTTAATTCCATTGAAATATTGTGGAAGGACTGAAGCAAGCAATTCATGTGAGGAAGCTCCCCAACATCCCTGAAATAAAGCTGTTCTGTAAGAAGGATATGGGTTAAAACTTCTCCAGCTGGTGTGCAGGACTGATCAAGAGTTATTGGAAATATTTAGCTGAATTATTGCTGGCTGGGGAAGGGGTCACAAAGTTACTGAAAGCAAAGATTCATATACTTTGCCATACACAAATATGTATATTGGATCATTTTCCTCAATAAATAAATGAATTTGTGAGGACAACAGATGGCATTTTAGGTCATATTTATACAGAAATACTGAAAATTCAAAATTTTAAGTACTACTATTCTTCTCCTTGTCTCTTCTCCAAGATTAGCTGATAGCACACAGAAAAGTGGGGTGGGGGTGGAAGGGGAAATGGGGTTTAGAGTAGAAGCACATCCAGTTTGAGTCAGTCACTGGGACCAGAGGTTTAGTCTTCCAAGCTTTCAGACTCGTGCTAGACCCATCCTCGGGGAACCTTTCTCTACCCGAATGTGTGTTTTGGACTATTCTATGTGCAACATTTATGTCGTGCCTGGTTGTGTGGCTTTCTTTTAAAATGGTTGATTGGGGTGTTGATGGCCGGCTATTAAGTTTTTAGCTATTGCTTCCTTGTGTTGCCATGGCTCCTATTCTATGCATTTCTTCCTTTCTCTTCTTTGTGTGTTACACAGGCATCTTGTAATAAATGCTTGTGGGTATCCATTCTGCCTGAATTGTTCACAGAGGTACATTCTGGTCCCAGTGACTGACCCAGAATGGATCCTGCAATGAAAGAATCATTCAAAAGATTCACATGCAGTCTCTTAGCCCAAGAATACAATATTGATACAGTATTATACCAATAACAGCAAATTAAAAGAGCCCTGGTAGCACAGGGGTTAGATTGCAATATTGCAGACTTGCTCTCTCCACAGCCTGAAGTTTGATTCTGACCAGCTCAAGGTTGATTCAGCCTTCCATCCTTTCAAGATCAGTAAAATGAGGAGCCAGATTGTTGGGACAATATGCTGACATTGTAAACCGCTCAGAGAGCGCTGTAAAGCACTATGGAGCAGTATATACGGTAAGTCTAGGACCTAGGTGGTATTGCTATTGCTAAGTGTACAACACTGAAAATCATAGAAAACCACAAGGAAGCAGAGAAACATACTTCTTGATGGGCATAAGTGAACATGACCCTGCACGAGATTACAAAGAAATACATATTTACACTTTTACACTCTACCTCCAGATGCGATGTAGAAACCACTGGGTGCATACTTGGCCACCACAACTTGATGGGCGTGTTCAGTATAGATGTCAGCAATTGCTGGGTTCTGTAAGAGAAATAGAACTTCAAAATGTAACTTTTCAAAGAAGAGAAGTTTCCCATCCATTGTCAATTATCTATTTTTGCCAATGTCATCAATTCCTGGGTTCTGTAAGAGAAATAGAACTTCAAAATGTAACTTTTCAAAAAAGAGAAGTTCCCCATTCATTGTCAAATATCCATTTTTGCCAGCTGATCTGATAAAAGATTCTTTGCCACTATGGGATGGTATCAATATCTGGTTTGTGATAGTTTCAGACGTGTCTCTGCTAATTAGATGCCTGTCCAGGGAGGGCATTTGGGAAGGGGGGGGCAGACAGAAGGTTCTTGCCCCAAGGAAGTACAAGAGATGGGCAAGTGGCTTTCTCAGGGGCAGCTCCCAATCTAGAAATCAGCTTGTTCCTGAGGAAGGCTGAGCTTCTAGTTGCTTTCTACAACTAGAAGGCTGAGCTTCTACTTGCTTTCTACAAAGTGGTCAAGATATTTTTATTTTTTTAATTGTTTTTGAGGGTTATGTCCTGTTTTTATGTAGAGGGAGGGAGAAATGGTTCTTATTCTTTTAAGTCACTTTGACTCTTTGGAATTGAATAGCTAAAAATAATACTGTACTATTATTATTATGGATCATCGCACAGTCAGCCAGATGTTCAGACTGGACTTGGCATTTTGTCTACCTATTGCAGTGGTTCTCAACCTTTTTAATGCCGCGACCCCAACCGGTCGTAAGTCGAGGACTAAACCGGCCGTAAGTCGAGGACTAAACCGGTCGTAAGTCGAGGACTAAACCGGTCGTAAGTCGAGGACTACCCAACTGGTCGTAAGTCGAGGACTTTCCCTGCCCGAGAGCGCCACGTATGTGTGGTTCCGCCCCCTGCGCCGGCCGAGGCGTAGCTGGCAAGCGGCAGAGACGGAGCAGGCCGACCACCAGATGGCCCAGCCCAAGGGAGGTAAGGCACCTACCGGAAAAGGGAAAAAAAATGGCGGACAAAAAAAATGGCGGACAGCCTTGCTTGGCGACCCCCGTGAAATGGTCGATCGACCCCAAATGTGGTCCCGACCCACAGGTTGAGAACCACTGACCTATTGAGTCCTTACCAAGGACCTGGGATAGGCAGATGTGGATGTTTGATGGTATTACAGATATCGTCGCAGGACTGAAGCAGTTGCTAGTAAGGCCGCCTTTTGCAATTGACTAATGGTGAATTTGTCAATGCCAATGGTTTTCAAGTGGTGCTCCAGTTGTTTTGGGATTGCACCCAAGGCACCTATTACTATTGGTACTACCCTTGCTTGCTTTTGCCACAGTCTTTCTATTTCTATTTGTAGGTCTTTGTATTTTGTTATCTTCTCCAGTTCTTTCTCGTCTATTCTGCTGTCTCCAGGCACTGCCACGTCCAGACTTTTTCGTCTTTCTTATCGACAATTGTTAAGTCCGGGGTATTATGTTGCAGGTGCTTGTCTGTTTGAATTCTGAAGTTCAGAGCAGTTTAATTTTATCATTTTCTATGACTTTCTCTATTTTATGATCCCACCAGTTTTTGCTTACAGGCAAATGATATTTCTTGCAGATCTTCCAATGCACCATTATTGCTACTTTGTCATGCCACTGCTTGTAGTCAGTCTGTGCGATCTTCTTGCAGCAGCTTACCAGGTGGTCCACTGTTTCTTCAGCTTCTTTGCATAGGCGGCACTTACTGTCTGTTGCTGTCTTCTCAATTTTGACTTTATATGCATTTGTCCTTAAGGCTTGGTCTTGTGCAGAATTAGTCCCTCGGTCTTTTTCTTCAATTTTCCTGCTTTTAGCCATTGCCAGGTCTTGTTACTATCTATTTTCCCAGCTATTTTTTTTAATGTACTGGCCATATAGTGCTTTGTCTTCCCATACCTCTATTCTGTTCTTCATTTGGTCTTTCTTGTAGGCCAGTTTGGTCTCTCCAGTAGCCAGTAAGCCTTCCTGATATATTAATTTCAGTGCATCTTCATCATTGTCCTTCAGATATTCTCCCAAAGCCATTTTTTCATCTTCAACCATCTGATGTACTTGTAGCATTCCACGCCCACCTATTTGCCTTGATAGATAAAGTCTGTTAATGTCACTTCGTGGATGAAGGGCATGATTCATTGTCATTATTTTTCTGGTCTTCCTATCCATTGCTTTTAGTTCTGCTTGAGTCCAGTCCACTATTCCAGCTGTGTATCTAATGACTGGAATTGCCCAGGTGTTGATTGCCTTTATGGTATTTTTTATATTATTATTATTATTATTATTATTATTATTATTATTATTATTATTATTATTATTATTATTATTATTATTTCCCAGAACAATAATGATAATGAATCATGCCCGTCATCTAAGCAGTAATGTTGACAGACTTTATTTACCAGGAAAATAGGTGGGCATGAAATGTTGCAAGTATATCAGATGGCTGAAAATCAAAAAGGGCATTGGAAGAATAACTGAAGGACAGTGAAGAAGATGCACTGAAGGTAGTACGTCAGGAAGGCCTACTGAATACTGGAGAGACCAAACTGGCTTTCAAAAAAGACCAAATGAAGAAAAGAAAGGAGGCATGGTCATTAAAGAAAATGGTACATTAAATGGTACATTAAAGAAAATGGCAGGGACAACGGATAATAACAATGGCTGGCAATGGCTAAGAGCAGCAAGGTTGCAGAAAGAGACAGGGGCTAAGACACAAGACTAAACCTTAAGAACAAATGCATACAAGGACAGAATTGAGAAGATAGCAACAAATAGCAACTAAAGCACTCCTGCCCAGGGGAGCCCTTTGTAATTCAAGCCGACGCCAGCGATGTGGCAGTTGGAGCTGTATTACTACAAAAGAACAAAAGTGGGGTCTTGCAACCCTGCACCTACACCTCTAAAATATTTACTGAAAGCGAGCGTAGATGGGCAATCTGGGAGAAAGAGGCCTTCACAATTGGGTGGGGGCTATTAAACTGGCGACACTATCTAGAAGGGAGCAAAGTGCCTTATAAAGTATGGACAGATCACAAAAACCTAGAGGCACTGAAAACTCCCCGCAAATTGTCCCCAAAGCAAGTACGGTGGGCACAGTACTTTAACCGTTTCAACTTCACTCTAAAGTACATACAGGGAGGAAAAAACTTCCTAGCTGATGCGCTATCGAGCCCCAGTACAAAAGTGAATGCGAAGGTTAATGAGGCAATTATCTCCAGTCCACAAACTTTTCCTATCGTAAGGACCATCAATCCAGTCACCGTAGAACTAAAACTCTAGACTTTTAGGGAGAATTCACCCTGTCTTCCATTGCAGCTTGTTGAAACCTTGTCGGGGCTCCACTTTAAGACCCCCCCCCTAAGAAGGCACCCAGCCCCTTCGTAGTTGCGGGACAGACCCACTATGAAGTGAAACGTATTCTTGACTCTAGAATTTTTAAAAGAAAATTGCAGTACCTAGTACAATGGAAGGGATACCCGTTGTCTGAAGCCACTTGGGTGAAATCCAGGAGGTGAAAGCTAACCGACTCATCAAAAGGTTTTATGAGAAACAACCCAACAAATCGAAAAATAGTCCCTAACATATGCTTTTATTTACATTACAGGATCTGTCCTTTTTGTAAGGGGGGGCGGATGTCAACGCTGCTAACATCAGATGTTCCTGCTTTGACAATATACGAAGATGCAGATATTTTCTATTTAAGCTGTGTATTACTTTTAGAGTTAGAATTAGATGGTGCTGGAGGGGAGGGGGAAGAATGTGCATGGAGATTAGTTAGCCATAACAATATCTCAGTAGAGTATTCTTCAAGGTTGTTTGTAATAAGAGGAGATAAGAAATGGCGGGTTATGGAACTGGAGGGAAAGTTCACACTTCAAACTAATTGGAGAATGTGATTAATGACTGTAAAATGAAGGAGTGAGTTATGCTTAGATATTATGTGTTTAGGGGAGGAGAATTCAGATTTTGGCTTTGCCTATGTACGTGCCGAAGCTATGTTGCTACATTAAAGATTCTTTAAGGTAAACAATGCCTCAAAGTTCTTTGAAGAGTTTCTTCCTTCGGAACCATGACAAGTATCTTAGGACACTCATTTCCAGCACCAATGCACAACTCTTCTCACATGCATAGGAAGGGAAACACTGAACATCTAGAAGCATCTAGAAGCATCCAGAAGCCCACAGAAGCCCAGAGAACCTGACTGAGAAAGCCAAATGCCTTCTTGCTGAACTCAGGGAGCTTTCTATAGGCAACAAAAAGTGGGGGGTTTTCTAGAGGTTTTCATAAACATATTTTTAAAAATTGTTTTGCAGAATATTTTCCATTTAAAATCAAAAAAATTGTGGAAGGATATTAGTGTAATAATTTATTAAAGTTGTAACTTATTTTTCTGGCTGCTTCTTCAAAAATATATTTACATTCCTTCAAACATGCTAGAATGCATTTGGGTCCAGTTGAATAGAGTTCCATTTTGGTTATGTAACTATTGTATTTGGTCACCATTTTATATTTCATATTTATTTTTCATTATATATCAATGTATGAGCTGAGCAGTTCTATAATCCATTAAATAAGATAAATAAATAACATAAAACAGATATGATTTACTGAATTACGATACCTTAAAAGTAATCCTACTATTCTAATAAAACTATTTCTAAACATAAATTGTCAGTTTGCATAGAGCATTAAAAACAAAAATAGAAGTACTTTTCCTTATAGAAATTCAGGTTTTAGCAAATTTTCAGGTTACATTTTGTCTCAAGATGCAATTTAAATCTGACTGATGAAATCTGATGAATTACTGAGTGCTGAATGATGAACCCCTCAAGATAGATGGCACTCAATATGCTATTGAAAAAGATGTGAAGATCTTTTGGAGTACTACTGTGCATCCCTGAAAATAAGATCCAGCCCTTTTTTTTTTGCCTCCAAAAGACGCACCAGGTCTTATTTTCGGGGGGGGGATGTCTTTTCCAATCACCTTGCAGCAGTGGCAGCGACAACCCCACCCTGCTAGCCCACTTTTTCTGTGGCCGAAGGAGCACCTTCATTCTGCAGCTGAGAATGGAGCTTGGGCCTGCATTTCACAGTCAGAGGCCTTTCCAGAAGGTCTGTGCAGCCAAGAACTGAGCTACAGATTGAATCCATAGCTCAGTTCTCGGCTGCACAGGCCTTCCAGAAAGGCCCCTGACTGCAAAATGCAGGCCCAAGCTCCATTCTCAGCTGCAGAATGAAGCTGTTCCTTTGGCAGCAGAAGAAGTGGGCCGGCAACGCAAATGTCAATCCATGGGAGGCCTGGCTACAATAGTAAGCTCCATCCCTACCCTAGCTTGATTTTTAAGCATGCGCCTCACCCCAAAACTAGGGCTTATTTTGGGGGTAGGGTTTATATTAGGTCTGACCTCAAAAATCAAGCTAGGGCTTATTTTCAGGGTAGGTCTTACTTTCGAGGAAACACGGTAGTGATATTTATGTTGTGGCTAGGTTAAATTCAGAACCATCAAATAAAGAAAAATTTCCTGAATAGAAAAAGCTGCAAAGACGTGATTACAGTGGGAATGTGGAATGAACATGCTCAATACAGTGAAAGGTGAAACAACACTGATATCTTAGGCATCAGGGAATTGAAATCAACTGAAACTGGATGCTTGCAGAGAGAAGACTATACTATTTTATATGAAAAAAGGAACTTTTCATAATTAAGAAGGTATAGTAAGGACAATACTTGAATACAATACAATTGATGACTAAATAATATCAATTCAACTTTGCAGGCAACGTTTTATTATAATGATTATATGAGTTTATGCTTCAACTACTTAGGCTACAGAAGATGAGGCTGATGAGTTTTATAATCGAATTACTTCTGAAACTAACAGAATGTGCAGGAAAGATGTGGTTCTTGTGGTCAGAAACAGGAATGACAAAGTTGAAAATACATAGGAAAATACCAGATTACATGGGCCCAAGGGACCAAAATGAAGCATAAGAATGACATATACATTTCTTCCAATCCAATTATTTCTTTATTGCTCACAGAGTCTTTCAACAACTAATATGACACCTATGTACATGGATATCACGGGATGGAATTTACAAAAATCAAACTGACCAAGGAGATATTATAGCAAAAATGTGACCACTGGTTGATATAACTGAACACAAACTGCTTAAGTGCAAGTTCCAAGTCAAGTTAAATCAAAAGAACAATATCAAATAACGAAGCCAGTTTTCATAATACAATGCACTATTTTTAAAGAAAAATCAAAGCCTAGAAAGGCTAAGACCTCAGGAAAGATTTTAATAAAGAGTTTCAGAGATTTTTTGGAAAAGACAAGAAGCAATATTACAACATCTAGGATGGAAACAGGTATATAAAAAAATCTTCTAAAAGATCTCTGAACTCAGGAGCATAAATTAGTATGCTACAGGATGCTAAAGTAAGTGATTCAGAAAATATCAAAGATAGAAATATATTAATTCTATAGATTAGAGATGTCCAGATCCAAGATATCTTAGAAAGATCTTCCTACTTACAAAAATATCTTGTACAAGCAAATTAAGTTGCAAAGTTGGAAGGCTACCTGAATTAATTAATGGCATAACTATAGTAATACGACAAGCAACAGAAAAAGAATCTATAAAAATATTCTAATCAAACTGTGCCAGCAAGTATGATTTTAAAACTGGAGCAAGAAACGTCAATAACCTGAATTACACCAATGAGACTATTCTCAATAGCTGAAAATCCATATTTGTAAGCTCAAAGTCAAGGAACACAGTGAAAAATTGCGCCTAAGATTAAATGCAAAGACCAAACTAATGACAACAAGTACAGTATTGCAAGCAGCTTTTGATTAACAATGAAAATACTGAAGACGGATAGAAAGACTATTGACACTTTTGAACTCTGAAGATAGAGAAAGTTGAAATACTATGGATAGCCAAGAAAACAAGCAAATCAATCCAGTTTTCCTTCACGGCATAAATGGCCAGGCTCCAATTTAGACACAATGAAAAAAACTAGCTCTCTTGAGACTATAATGCAGGGGGGAAATGGAAGAGAAAAAAAAGGATGACCAATAGCAAAGTGAACAGATGCAATTATAGAAGTAATGAGCACACTGTTGAAAAACTTGAAGGATCAAGTTGGGGACAGATCATCTCAAAAATATATGTGGCCATTAAGCATTGATACTGACTTGGTGGCATGTAATTAATTAATATTTTAACAAAATAATTTTACTCTAACATTTTAAATCAGATCTCCACCCATTCAGGATAGTAGAATAAATTCTTACTTTTAAAGTTTTACATATCATAAAAGCAAGCAATTCTTAGCACAAGATTCAGAAACCTGATGCAATCTAGATAGGTTGGATTTGGCTGAGAATTTGGGGACTTATATGGGTGGTCTTTGTTTAATGACTACTTGTTCAATAACCATTCAAATTTGCATTAATGCTGAACAAGTGGTACTTATGACTGGTCCTCGAAGTTCCAGTCATTGCAGCATCCCTGCAGTCATGTGATCAGGAATGCCAGAATTGCCATTGCTAAACAGCTCAATGGCATGATATTGCATTTTATGACAACAATCCCAATCCCACTTGCATCATTAACTGAGGACCTCTTGCAATCTGTATATCCAATGGGGTCAAATTTGAGGCATTTATATTCATGGAAGAAAGTACCAGCAGTCGAAATTGTACATTCCTTTTTTTCCTCAGATGGCTCTAACTTAATACAGATAGTCCTCAACTTACAACAGTTCATTTAGTGACCATTCAAAGTTACATCATTGAAAAAAGTGACATGTGTTTTTCACACTTACAACTGTTGCAGCATCCCCATGGTTACATGATCAAAGTTCAGATGCTTGGCATCTGGTTCATATTTATGACGGTTGCAATGTCCCAGGATCATGTGATTACTTTTTGTGACATTCTGACAAGCAAAGGCAATGGGGAAGCTAGATTCACTTAACAACCATGTTACTAACTTAACTGCAGTGATCCACTTAAAACTGTGGCAAGAAAGGTCGTAAAACGGTGCAAAATTCACTTAACAACTATCTCAGCAACAGAAATTTTGGGCTCAATTATGTTCATAAATCGAGGACTATCTGTAATGTGACTGCACTGCACTTCATGAAGGTACATAATCCATGGCATATTTGCACTATAGCAAAGTTATACTGCTCCAACCCCTGGAATGCTTCTACAATCCCCTGGAATCCCCTAACAACATACAGAACTGGAGAGGAAAGAAGCATTTTAACTGCCAAATACTCTGCAGAAGCTACTCTTATTCTGCAGAAAATCTGCACCAAACTTTCTTCCTCAAATTAAAGGAAATGTTTCCCATCTATTCTGGAGACTATCACAATACTTATTTAGTTAGTTCACAATTTATGTAGCCACCTATACATCTGACACCTTTATAAAATTACATTTTAGGTGCCCTAGATGCTGGCCATCATATATGATCCAATTCCTGCTCCCTCCTGACATTCCAAACCACAAGCTGCAAGATATGATAGGATGTGATTTAATGAATGTTGCCTACAGGTTCGAGAACATTTCTAAAAGGAACACAATTCTGGTTTCCATGTCTTCCAGTAAACAGTAAAATCAGGAGAGAAGATGGGTCTTACTGGGGTTAATACAGAAAGCTGCCGTGGCAAACAAAATTGTAGAAAACCACTTCTCTTAATTTCTATTATCAATTCTTAAGTTTCTGCTAAAGTGTAATACTGTGTTTCCCTCAAAATAAGAACGGGTTTTATATATACTTTTTGGACCAAAAGAACCATTAGCTCTGTTTCAAAGCACCCCATTTGCAAGCACATGAAGCTTTCAGTCTCCATCATTTCTCCGTCCAGGCGAAAAGTGTTTGGGCGCCGATGGAGCATTTGGAAATGGAGCAATTTGCTCTGTTTCCAAGCACCCCATAGGCGTCCAAACACTTTTCAGCCAGAGGGAGATTGGAAGCTATGTCTACTTGCAAATGGGGCACTCTGAAACGGAGCAATTAGCAAGCGGAGAAAGCTTCCAGTCTCCGTCATTTCTCCGTCGGGGCGAAAAGTGTTTGGGCGCCTTTGGGGCACTTGGAAACGGAGCAATTTGCTTGGTTCCCAAATGCCCCATAGGGGCCCAAACACTTTCCGCCCAGAGCGATTAGCTCTGTTTCAAAGCGGCCCATCTTTAAGCAGATAAAGCTTCCAGTCTCCGTCATTTCTCTGTCGGGCCAAAAAGTGTTTGGGCGCCTATGGGGCACTTGGAAATGGAGCAATTTGCTCCATTCCCTAGCGCCCCATAGGTGCCCAAACACTTTTTGCCCATAGGGAGACTGAAAGTTTCATCTGTTTGCAAATGCGGCACTTTGAAATGGAGCTAATCGGTCTGTTTCAAAGTGCCCCATTTGCAAGCAGACCAAGCTTCCCGTTTCCGTCATTTCTCCGTCTGGGCGATAAGTGTTTGGGCGCCTATGGGGCGCTTGGAAATGGAGTGCTGTCAGATAGTCAGCTCCCACATGCTCGCCACCTCTTGTGCTGGCCACGCCCATCCCTCCCGGGCTTATTTTTGGGGTAGGGCTTATATTAGGTCCACCCCAAAAAATCAGGCTAGGGCTTATTTTCGGGTGGGTCTTATTTTCAGGGAAACACAGTACTAATCCATATATGGAGGTTTATATGACAATTGAATAGTAATCTTTTTATACATGTAATTTCAGCCACTCCAATGCCCAACTCTCGCTGCTAACTAGACCCTCATCCAGAAACTGTTTTGAAAGAAGTCTTGTAAAAGGGAGTCCAAATGACATCATTTGCAACTTTCAGTCCTGGTGAGGTGGGTGGCTATATAAATTTGATAAATAAATTTACCAACTATTTTTTATTTTCTTTCCCCAAAAGTCCAGATGTTAGGAGAGTCACAGTGCTTTTAGTGAACATATTGGGAGAGCTCTGTATGTGAAGCATGCTGACCCTAAGCTCAGGTCATCAAAAAGGATGATATACATTTATTTATTGCCTGGGCCAATTTCTCCTTTTCCTGTTCCCTTCCTTTCTGAGGCCAAGATAGCATAGCCAGCATTCCTGCCTGCCAGTGAACCTAGCCCTTGAAAGATGCTCCTACCCTGACTCTCTTTCCCCTTTTGGTAAAAGGATAATTTTATACAATCTGAACATGCAATCTCATAACACATGGAACACGAGTTCTGCCACATTGGTTACAATATTAAGGAAAATACAGCATGAAAGTCTTAATATTTCTTTAATAGGTCTTTTGTTCAATGTATCTAGTGCTTTGCATTTTTATATATAAATAAATAAAGGGTATGTATAGTTTAAAAATTATTCTGAAAAATTGCTTTGGACTTTATGGGAGTACAATCACAGCCCTTCTCTCCCAGTCATTAAGGCAGTCCCTCTTTTTTCTTGCTTCCACTTGAGTAGGAGGGGGGGAAAAGAAAATCCATTTTAAAGTGACCTTGAGGATGTGAAAAAAAGAGGGGCTGCCTTCATGAAGCATGGGAGGGGGCTATGCTTGCAATCCAACACACTTATTCTGGATCTTTTATGCACACACCCAACTTAACTATAAGTCACAGTAATTACAGCCATTGAGCTACCCTTTGTTTATCAGATTTTTCATGCTATTTAGAATAGCTGCCCTCCACTATTCCCTACTCTGAATTTCATGACAGGAGTTCTAAAGGCAACCTGGTTGTTGGATATTTTTAGATCGTTTGACTCATCCGCTACGGCGGCTTCTCACGCCCTCCTAGATCGGCACAGATATTTCTTACCCCAGTTACACAGAAATTACAAAGTCATTGATAAGTGGCTTTTACACGAAAGCTTTAAAATTAGTAAATATAAAAACTAGAATACATTACATCTATGTTTCGAATGATGACAGATTTTCCATTGGTATATAAGAAATTGTTGCCTTTCGGATCTCCGCCAATGATCTTGGAGACCCCCCTTTCGACCTGCGGGAGGCTGGCAAACACTGTTTCTAAGAGAGAGAAAGGACACAGCTTTAGCCTCGGCGGAGGAAAGAGGAAGACGGTGGGCATCGAATGTAACCTGTTGCTCCGACCCAGCCATGAAGCGGCAGGAGGTTCCAGTCAGCCTCCAGATCAAGGGACCCGCCTCGGTCTGGCGACGCGCGAGCGGCCGGGAAGGTTCCCCGGCCAGCTGGCGGATCCCGAAAAGACTGGAGCTACATTTTTCCGGATCGGAGGTGGAATCGTACGACTATCACCATCCCGCCTTTCCTCGCCCATTCAGATTTCCGGGCCCCTCCCAAGAGAGGCCCGCCATCTCATTCTATCGAAGGGAAGTGCAGGGCGCCTCGGACTGACAGCAACTGGGCCAGAAGGAAGCCGTTCCTCCTCCTCCGCCTCCTCCACTGGTCATGGAAGGCAGAGCCACGTCCCCACAGTCCCCCGGCCTATCTAGCAGCCTCTCCGCGAACGGCGGCAACGCCGCCACTCACTCAGCTGGTAGGGCATCGTGGCTGCCTCTCGCTGCTGCGGCGGCTTCAATGGCGACGAGTCCACGCAGGTCCGCGGCGGGAGCAAAGGCAAGGCAAAACAAGGCAGAGCTTGGCCAGTCTCCTTTCCTCTTCCACCTCCTCCTCCTCTCTTCCTCCTCCAGCGGTGGCGGGGGGCAGCGACGTCAACTCCAGGCTGCGCAAAGCAGGAAGCGCAGCTCGCCTAGCTCTCGCTTCACTCCCGGCTTTGACCATATATAGTCAACTCTATTCGAGCGGCGGACCGGCAGAGAAGGAGCGGCGACCGCGCGGTGTAGCGTGGCTGGAGGGGCTCGACCCGGAAGCGCCGCCGGGAGGGAGAAGTCGCTCGGATCCTGGCACGCCCTGCGGCTCGGCGGAGCGGGGGCTTCGGACCTCGACTGTTCGCCCTTCCCGCTTGGATGCGGCGGCGGCTGCCCGAGATAGTACAAAGGAAGGAACCGCTTCCTATGCTTCCCGCGGCGAGTCTGCCTGGATTCGGATTGCTAACAATCCGGCTACCCCTCGTGGCCTCTGGCAGTCGCCTGCATCTGCCCCACCTTTTTTCCGTTTCAATCGTTCTTAAAAAGCCGAGTACAGGTTTTGCGGGGTGCTGAAGCCGGAGAAATTAGAATCAGGCGAGAGCAAGATAGATGCGGACGGCTAGCCTTTCAGGAGAGACGCGGGGTTAGAAGTTCATCTTGTTCCTGATTCGCAGAGTTAAAAGACAATTCGCATTTCAGGACTTTTCATATTCATGCACAGGCAGTGACATTTAGCCTAAATCTAGCACTCTTAATACATATTGTGGGAAGTTAACCCAGAGAAGGAAATATTAAAAAGGCAGGAAAAAATATTGTTCACCAAAAGTATTTTTAAAAGCATTTTTTGAAAAGCAGAAACCAAACCTGGCCTCATCTCTTTGCCCAGGGCAGTAGTTAGTCTTATACATATGCAGATGTGGAACCATCAGAAAGTTTGGAGCCAGGGATCTCAAGACA
>NW_015388122.1:297452-300536 GCF_001527695.2 Protobothrops mucrosquamatus
CCTGTAGAAACACAAGACCAGGAAGCACAATATTTGTCCATAGCGGTCCCACATCGGTGCTTCTCCTCAGGTGTCTGAGGCTCGGGGCAAAAGTACAAATTCCGCCAAGTGGCTCCATGTGGAGCGGGCGTACAAGAACCACCTCTGTCCCAAATATTGGCCTGTAGTTCTTTAGAAGCAAACTTAGCCACACCTGTGCTCATTTCGGCAAAGTCAAAATGTAAGATAGGAAACCAGGGCCAGGTTGTGTAGTTAGAGATTTGATATAAAACTTGATTGTCAAAGTCTTTAACAGTCCATGTATAATTAAGAGGACGATGCGGATTGATGGAAGCGGTCTGTCGACGTCGACGAGCATGTGGGTGTTTCAGGCGAAGTGAAAGGTCAGGAAAGGCTAATAAGTGAGTGGGTTTGTGTAGAAGTGATTGTGGAGGTGTGGAAGAATCATAGAAAAGCAAGATATTAGAAGGAGGAGGTTTGGCATAGCTAGCCAGAGAAGCTAATTGAAAGATGAGAATCAAAAATTTGTTATAAGATGTAAAGCTAGAAACATAGTATCGGCCCGTAGTTTCGGGGGTGAAGAAAATAGAGAAATGAATATGACAAGGGTGATGAAGGTATTGAACAGAAACATTTGGAGAAGGAGATAAGGGGCTATAGTGTCTGGGAGATTGTGACACAACAAAGGGGTGCAATGGGTGACTTCTGTCGACACATTGAAAAAAGGCAGTAGTATTGAAATAGACAAAGGAAAATTTAGGAGAGCTTCGTAAGCCCTTTCCATTATTTAGGGAGAAGGATAAGTGAGATGGCATCTTCCTCAGGTATGGCCAGGTTCGCTGTGGGTCGTGTGGATGTGGGTTCCATCCCTTGCAGGATGGTTGAAAGTGAAAAGGATGGAAGAAAACTGTCAACAGCAAAGGCGGGATCCACATGATTGAGACACAAGTGTTAAATGCTGGAACAGGTGTAGTGATGAATTACACACTTGTTACGTCAGCAGCAGCACTCACAGTCACTGCTACAAAGATGATGATGACACATCCGCAGAAATAGCCTTTTTGTCAATAAAACAGGGACGAACACAACGTGCAGGAACCCACAAGACTTTGTCCGGTAGCTGGACTGCTGCGTAGCCTCTTCCCCAGGTGACAAGATCTGCTGGGCCCTTCCAGGTAGGATCAGGAAGTTGCCTGTAGTAAACAAGTGGTCTTGAAGTTGGGACAACAGGTTTATTAAAATGACGAGATACAGCAGACAAAGGAGGGGTTCCAGTAAGATTGAGGAAATTTAAAGTATACAAACAAACATTTAAAACATTTTGCAGTGCCGGGAGAGTCGGGGGGCTTAAGCCTTTTGACCCCATGTATCGATCTAAAGCATTTTTCAATGTTTGATGTGCTCTTTCAACAACAGCCTGCCCTTGGCTGTTGAANAGAAAGTATCTACAGTAACATGCAGATATTTCCATGGGGCAAAGGGAGGATATTGAGTTACATCCATTTGCCAAGTATCGCAGGCATCAGTACCGCGAGGATTGACACCTTGAGGAATACCTTTAGATTGCAGGCTACAGGTAGGGCATTGTTGAATAATAGCTGTAGCTTCAGCCATAGTGATGCCAAATTGCTTCATTAGTGCTTTTTTATTTTGATGAAAATAGCTATGGCTTTGTCCAGCAGTCAAAGGAGCTGGTTGTGGAGTGATGATAGTCACAGGAAAAATCTTACAGGCTTCATCTGCCATGTGGTTCCCTTCAGACAAGAAGCCTGGCAGATGTTGATGGCTTCTAATATGTGCAATGAAAAGAGAGTCTGTGCGTTTATGTAGCAATGTTTGGAGAGATTGAAAAAGAATCATTAATGTTGGAGGTGTTGAGGGTGATAGATAAGAATCAAAAATATTGTGTGCTGTTTGAGAAACATATGAACTATCTGTTATAACATTTAAAGGTTGTAAAGGAAAAGAGGAAAGAGCCAGAATGAAAGCTGCCAATTCAGCTTGTTGAGCTGAAGATCGAGGAGAGGTAAGTTTTTTGTGCCATTCTCCTTGATATTGCCATGTGCAGGCACCATGAGTTTTAGAGCCATCTGTAAATATTGTAAGGCAATCTTTCAGTGGAAAGGAAACGATAGGAGTAGAAAAAGAAAGAGGAATAGTTTTAAGCAGCTGAAGTCTAGGATCAGCAGGGAGATGACAGGAGACACGTCCGTGCCATTCCTCTAGTGCATCCTGTAAAATGTCAGAATTTTGAAATAATGGTTCCCATTGTGTCAACTTGAAGGGAAGAAATAGAGATTCAGGTTCAAGGCCTATTAATGCTTTCGCACGTTTTCGGCCTTTCTCAATTAACAATGCCATTTGAAATGATCTTGTAGTGATAGTATTGCGTGGAGTGTGGGGTAAGTGTAACCATTCAACAATGAGAAGTTTGTTTGATTTACCCTGTGTTGTTATCTGAATTAAAATACCAGTAAGTTGAGAGGGGGTAGACAGAAGTGCAAGGGAAAGAGAGTGATTGTCTAATATGCGATCCACCCATATAGTTTGAAGAACCAAATTAATTTTTTGCAAAGCCTTATGATGTGCATCAGTAAGTGTCAGGGTGTCAGCTGGCTGTTTCAGTGTAGACAAAGCTTGAAAAAAGGGAGATAAAAGTTCAGTAGTGAGAGACAAATAAGGATGGGCCCAATTAAGGGTCCCTAAATATTGTTGCAATTGCACCAGTGTTGGAGGCTTGTTTTCTGTTGAAAGTGTCTCTGATAAGTGGTCGAATTTTGAATGAATTTTGAATGGAAATATTCAATTGGTGTAATGTTTTTGTTGTTGTGTTACCATAGATCCGTCCTTTTTTTATTTGTTTGTGAAGACAGTTCTTAAAGGACCAATTAGCACGTTGCACGATGGCTTCACCCGTGGAATTATAGAGAAGGCCATGAGTAAAAACAATATTCCAAGTTGTATAAAAGTGTAAAAAGGCCACTGAAAAATAGGCTGGCCCTTTTTAAGGAAAAGGGCTTACCCAAGGCTGTAATGGCCAATAAAAAATGATGAGAAACAACATGTGCAGCCGTGTCTCCTGTG
>NW_015388122.1:306509-318088 GCF_001527695.2 Protobothrops mucrosquamatus
TCGCGCATCGTGGATTAGGTTTGGGGGGGCGCCGGCTACCAGCTCTGCTTGTCTGTTACAGCTGGGTGGTGTGGGGGGAGATGCGCGAGCTATTCTGAGACGAGGCTCTTTTGTTTGCGGTCGCAATATAGCACCATTTAATTTCAATTATGTAATGTGAACTAAACTTATGCGAGGGCGATACAAATAGTATATTTTCCAGAAATTTAAATTGTCACGGGGAATTTCATGAAAACCTAATGAAAATGTTTTTAAATAATGCTATGAAAATTTTAAAAAAGTCAATTAAATTAAAAAAAGGAAAGTGCTTCAGTATCGGACAAAACCCCTATCGCCCACCATGAAAGCTGAAACGCCCACTAGTGGGCGGTAGGGACCAGGTTGACTACCACTGGTTTATGTTAACAAATACAAACACAGTTTGGTGACTGTCCTTTTGTTGGCTCTTCACTAAGTAATTTGTTTGTAAATATGGGCAAAGGACTTGCTTGGAGGAGGTTTTGTCTCAGAAGTGGAGGACAAGAGGCAGCCAGTGGCATTTTTGCCTAAAATTGACATTTGGGGCTGTCTTGGTGGTTAGCATTTCTTATCAAGTGTGGGCAATTTTAAATCAGAAAGCCAACAGGAGGTATACACTTGTAGATAGCAGATATATTTGTGGGAAAAAAAATGTTAGACCAAAGTGGTGGAAGAGAAGTGAAGGAATGGATAATAGAAGAAAGAAACAGGAAAGTTGTTTTAAGTGGGTGTGCACAGACTTGTGAATTACATGCATTAAGCAGGGAGACTGCCATTAACGTGGTCAGCCCAAACGCCTAAATTGTATGCCTTAACACAAGCCTTAGAATGTTGAAGGAACAAGAATGTACTAAAGATGGGAGGTGGATGTTGCAAGATTGGAGGATGTTGAAAAGAGAGAGAGAGAGAGAGAGAGAGAGAGAGAGAGAGAGAGAGAGAGAGAGAGAGAGAAGAAACAGAGAGAAAAAGAAAGAAGAGAAAGAAAGCAATAGCTAGGACACAGAAGCAGCCACTGAAGGGGGGTCGCAAGGGATGATAGATACCTTTTTAAAAACAAAAAAACAGGAAATAAAATGCTTTACAACATTTAGCGGTGAGGCTATTTCAATATAGGCCTCAATTGGAAAGCTCTTTTTGTCCCTTTGAAATGATGTATGGGAGGCTTTTGTTACATGAAGGTTCAAGAATGTCAATGAAGAAGAGAAGAAAGTTACTCTGTATTTACATAATCTGGCGCAGGTTTTGTCTTCTATCTCAGTATAGGCCCAGGCTGCCTTACCACCTGTCTCTGGCCATTGTTGTTCCTGGAGAGTGGGTTCAGGTGAAAAGAACTGTCACCTAGAAATACCAGTCCTCAGTGGTCTCAACCATGCCAGGTCCTCCTGATTTAAGGAATCAAGGCGTGAGTCCATGGAAAGTCCCATCATATCCTCTCCAGTGACAAGCTCCGCAGCTGAACGGCCTGAAAATGAAATTTCAACCTGCCTCACCTGTTGAACTGTTTCCATCTAAGTAGAAGAACCTCAATGGATTGGAGTACCGTGGAAATCTTGTTCCTAGAACCTGGACTATGTATTGCAATATTTTTATTCTGCTACTATTGTTTCCCTCGTACCTTCTTTGGTAGAAGGAAGGACCATAGGCCCAATACTTTAACGAACAAATGGGAGTTGTGTTTATCACAAGACTACGTATTCCACTTGCAAAGGGGCAACAGGGTCACTTGTTATGCTCCTGTCAAAACAGTGCAGCTTTACCCACAACTTTAAATCTGGACATATGGAAGAACATACAGACATTACCTTTTGGGGAAGAATAACACGAGATTTATGGACAAGTGCCAGAATCTTCTTTGANCACATTCGAAGAATTCCTGCAACCTGGTGTGCTTCACGATAACCAGATCAACAGATTTTTCATCATCATTTGAACTCGCTATCAATTGAACCAGATACAAATATGGGTTCAAGTTGATTTTCATGAACTGGAAACCACAACTGAGATTCCCTCAGTATCAAAGACTCTTTTTTATTATTATTATTGATCTGGCCCTAAAGAATTGTTTCATTTTTAAATGTGAAGCTTGAGAGAACATCACTTCTTATTTTAATTTGACTTGGAAAGGACCGTCCAACCAAATGGGCCCTCTATTTTGTCATTGTGGCCCTAAATTGTATTATTAGAACCCAGTATGACATTACACATAAGGAATATGTCAAAGAAGTCACTGACAGTATGCTAGAGTTTGCTCATGTCCCTGCCCAGACATGGACAGGAGCACTGGATGTTGGAGGATGGTTTTTTGGGAATGTTTGATACTTGGATATTGTTCATTGTTGTTTTGGCCTTAGGAGGGTTGTTGTGTTTATCATGCCTTATCCCGCTTATTTAGAGAATTGTTAGGTCTACTGTATTCGGACCAACTTTTATTGCCACTCTATCTATAACGATACACCAGCAATCTAATCCCTTGAATCTGATTTTAGTCTTTTTCTTTCGCCAAACAGCTTTTCTCATCCAACTAAGCCACTTAGTTAAAAAGTCTTGCCATTTTCTTGTGGATGTTGTTAAGGATGGGAGACACAAATCAGGTAAGATGTTGATTTCTTTTATCTTTTTTTGTCTCTCAAGTTGTAGGTTTTTAGTATCTCTGTGATCCATTTTGTCAGGCTTTTCTTTTTATCTTCTCCTTTGTTTTGTGATTCTGGGGTGTGGACTATCTCTTCCAGTTCTGGTGCTTCAGTCACGTCTTGTATGTTTTCCTCCATCTGTGTTAAATCACAATCCCTTCCATTGGTAGATTCTTTCATTTTCTGAAATTTTTTATGTTGTGAGGTTAACGTAAAGATATGTCCATTTATGTCATCAAAGTTGTTTTTAATTTCATTGTAGTTTAGAGCCATTGTTGTTTGGATTAGTTGCAACATAGTGAACATTGCCTCCTGGAAAGTATTTGTTTTTTCTTGACAAGTTCTTTTTGCAAGCTCTTGAGATTCTATGATAGCTAGAATTCAAAAAAAAATTCTTTCTCTGAAAACAGCTTTAAAGTCACAGTCAATAGGTGTTTATCATCCAGGAAGGTCAGTTATGTTTTTTCAATTATAATCTTTGCTTATTGTGGCTGGCCCAGAATGTTTGTTTAGCTCTTTTCAAAGATCAAAGAAGTAGGTTATCTCATTCTGGGTGTCCTGCCAATGCTTATAACAAAACAGCTAAAGTTATATATTCTCTTCCACCACTAGATGTCAGCAACAATATGTTTTTGTCCCCCTTAATAGTTCAATTCACTGCTTCCTTCTGTGGAAGGGTGAGGCAAAGTTCCTCCTCTTTCACTTTTGAAGGCTTTTTTGCTTCTTGGGATATCTTTTCCAAAAGTTCAGGATATAGAGTAGGAGAGAGAAGATCAAATTTCTCATCCGGTTTCAGCATGCTGTTCACCAATGTTCTGGTGAGTACTTGTGGACTTTGGCTGCAAACAGCTTGGGCTGGTTACCGAGATGGAGCCAGCCTTTCTCCTGTCGGGTTAGAGGGAATTTCCCGATCGAACGGGATGACCGCCATCATTCCCAAATTGCTGGGGCACCCCTCTTTCTTCGCTGCCTCTTTGAGGCGGCTTTAGACCCATTTAGAGTCCCCTGGCAGGGCGAAAAAAGTTGTGGGAAGTGGAGCTTTTGCAATCCTGCAACTGTGCGCTATCGGGCAAAACCGGAAGTCCAGAAATCTGTAGAGATTCCCAGTCATCCAGGTCATAGTTGTCTCAAAGGTCCTTTTTCAAAAGGCAACTGGACTATTTTTCCCTTGAGGAAGACGTTTCACTTCTCATCCAATAAGCTTCATCAGTTCTGGCAGGATGATGGAAGGATTATTTCTGACAGGATGGCGGGGGTGGAGGGGTTGGGAGGATCATATTTCTTTGCAATCATCTGGACCTTAGCACTCTGGTCCTTAGCACTCTCCCTGAGAGCTCTTGAGGTTTCAGGTACATAAAATGCTTACAAAACAGGCAAAACAAAATAGTATGTTGGAAAACCTGTTATGTGCTCGTTAAAGAGCCAGCAACGTAGAATCCCAGGGAACATTGGAATCTACACCATTCTGGGCAAATGGTTGCCCAGTGTTTTCTTGAAAACCTCCAGTGATGGAACACCCACAACTTCAGGAGGCAGGCTACTTCATAGCTCTCAGAGTCAGGAAATTCCTACTTAATTCAAGCTTGGATCCCTTCAAGATTGGTGTAAAGCTTTCACCCATGTGAATAATCCTTCCAAAGGAACGCTAAACCTGCTTTAAGTCAAGTTCTTTGTGAAATTTGAGATGCACTTTGGGTAGGTATTACACAGGCAGATCTTTTCCTGCAGTTCAAGCCAAAATGGTGATAAAGATGACATCCAAGCAGTTGAAGGGGACTATTGTATATATTCAGTGTATACAATATACTTCAATGTATATTCAATATGCTTCCATCTCATCCAGCATTCTTAGCACATTTAGGTAAACTCAAAATAGTCCTCAGAAAAGTAGACTGTACTTTTTCCATACTTTTATTCAATGTTGAATATAGTATCAAAGTGAAATATTCAGTAATATAGTAAGAATCTTAGTTATCAGAATGGGAGAAGATGTCTTTCTCCTTTTGTATTAAAACAAACATAACCCAGCTGCATAGGAGTAGCTGCACAATCTCTGCCAGACCATAGAAGAGGAGTTGACATGTCCCATTTGTTCAGTTGGGTGCCCATTCATAATCCATTTATATATCTTATATACCTTAGTCTTTTCATAAGTTATGGAAGACACATAGTCAGTACCTTGAAAATACCATCAACCTGATTTCAATATATCAGTGCTGCATCATTAGCCTATAAAATATGAGGATTTGAGAAAATGGTAAGTATAAAAGGAAGGGTCCAAATTAATTGTATAAACATTAAAAAAAAGTGGAGCTAACTTACATCCTTATAAAAACTCTTGGTTCTTTGGTTAAGTCCTTTTCTGGCTTGAATAATACACTGATCAGGAGCAAGTCACTTGTTCATTGATGATTCTCCCAGATTTTTCCACAAACATTCCTTTGAAAAAGAGTCAAATGTTGATTTTAGATCAGGAAAGATTGTATATACTATATGGTTACCCTTTTGAATTTTTGAACCACGAACCAAGGTTGAATATTCTTGTTTAAAATTTATTTGTTCATCCACTAGAACATTCTCATTCTCAATACAAGTTAATAATTTAGTTTTTGAGTGTATAGCATGTAGTTTTCCAATTCCAATGATAATAGTAAGCTGACCAACTTTTTTACAATGAGAAGGAGGACACAAATAAATTGAAGAAAAAAATATCGTAAATAAAACATTTTATTCATTGCAACAATACAGAATACACTATAATATGATAAATGCATAATAAAAACATTTGTAACAATAACATTTTATATTGTAATTATGCTTACATGCCTATTAATTATTAATTAAATGAGTACAAAAGAAGGACTGTCCTCCCTAAAGGAGGACGATTGGTCACCTTAATAATAGTCCAGAAATTTGTTGGATCATGTGTGTATGTGTGTGTGTATGTGTGTGTGTGTGTATCAATATTTCTCATATTGATAATGCCATGTTTCCTCAAAAATAATATAAGCCCTACTGCCAAAATAAGCCCTAGTTAAAAGTCTGCGCAGCTGGCCACCCACCCATTCCGTCTGGTTCGCAGTGCCACCGCTACCAGATGAGGTGAGCCAGGTGGGGAAGGGGGTGGAGCTGCTCCACGCGCTCTGCACTCGCTTACCTCAAGGCCCCCACAGCCAGGCCTTCTGTGCCTCAACACCTGTTTCAGTCACCAATAGCCCCGTCCAGCAGGAACCTGAGTGGCCGCCACCGGCCCACTTCAGCTGCTCACCACTGTTTGCACACATTGCCCCTGGCCTCTGTTTCACCGGCAGAGGCCTTCAGGAAAGGCCTCTGCAGCTGAGAATGGAGCCCCAGGTTGACGCGCCTCTGAAGGCCTCTGCCAGTGAAATGGAGGTTGGGGGGCGACGCATGTGTCAACCTGGGGCTCTGTTGTCGACTGCAAAGGCCTTTTCTGAAGGCCTCTGCTGGTGAAATGGAGGCCGGGGGTGACACACACGAGGGGTAGTGAATAGCCGCAGAAGAAGTGGGCTGGCAACAGCCACACAGGGTCCTGCTAGACTGGGCTGATGGTGCCACCGTCATGAGGCAAGAGAGTGGAAAAAATAAGACATCCCCCAGAAATAAGACCTAATGCTTCTTTTGGAGGCAAAAAAAATATAAGACCAGGTCTTATTTTGGGGAAACACGATACTGAGTACAGTATGTAGCTGGAAAAAGCAATGATTATATATATAATACTGTACTCAGTATTACCAATATGAGAAAATAGGATGCCAGGATGTAACCCATCATTCAATTTATTATCAACATCTCTGCAGTTATAAAATTGGGCCCTGGTTATTTATCTGCCTGCATCTGCTCAGTAAATCTAGCCACCACAAACTCAGACCCCTGGATTCCATGGCAGAATGTTTTCACCTACTAATTTAGATGTTACTCCTGTCTATTCCTTGGAAATCACATTGAAGATGTGCTTCAGGTTTTGCCGAAATGTACATTTCTAGGTTCTTCTAACAATATGCCAGGAAGTTTTATTATCCTTATGTGAGATTTCTGTCAAGTGGGACCAAGTTTTGCTTTTTTGTAATTATTTATATTTTTATTTCCATATAAACTACCATTAATTCTCTCTTTATTCACTTTATATTGAGTATAGCATGGAGAGCACTTGCCTATAAAGTTGCCAAGAGTCGGACATGACTGATTGGTTAAAATAACAATACTGGGTATAAACTTCTTCTATTTTTTTAAGGACACTTCTATCCAACCATTGATTATGACCAACATTCCCACTTTTCATCTCTAATCTCGCTTCAACTAATACAAAGAATGGAATGGAATAGAATAGAATAGAATAGAATAGAATAGAATAGAATAGAATAGAATAGAATAGAATAGAATAGAGCTGGAAGGGACCTTGGAGGTTTTCTAGTCCAGCCCCCTGCTCAAGCAGGAGAACCTATACCATTTCAGCCAAGTGGCTGTCTAGTCTCTTCTTAAAAACCTCCAGTGATGGAGCGCCCACAATTTCTCAAGGCAAGCTGTTCCACTGGTTAATTGTCCTCACTGTTAGGAAGTTTCTCCTTAATTCCAGGTTGCTTCTCTCTTTGGTCAGTTTCTAACCATTGTTTCTTGTCCTGCCCTTTGGTGCATTGGAGAATAGTTTGATGCCCTCTTCTTTGTGACAGCCCCTCAAATACTGAAATACTGTTATCATGTAACCCCTGTTTTTCTTTTCTTTAGACTAGCCAAACCCAAGTCCTACAGCTGTTCTTCATATGTTTTAGTCTCCAGGCCTTTGATCATTTTAGTTGCTCTTCTCTGAACTTTTTCCAAAGTCTCAACATCATTTTTGTAGTATGGTGACCAAAATTGGTTTCAGTATTCCAGGTATGGTCTTACTAGGGTTTCATAAAGTGGTACTAGTACAGTGGTTCTCAACCTTCCTAATGCCGCGACCCTTTAATACAGTTCCTCATGTTGTGGTGACCCCCAACCATAAAATTATTTTTGTTGCTACTTTATAACTGTAATTTTGCTACTGTTATGAATCGTAATGTAAATATCTGATATACAGGATGTATTTTCATTGTTACAAATTGAACATAATGAAAGCATAGTGATTAATCACAAAAACAAACTGGGTTTGAAGATAAGCAGTAAGATGGAAAGAAAATTAAGCAATGAAACTGAGAGTTCCTGGATTAGAATTTATTACACCATCACATTAAAAATAAAAGTATTTCCAATTTTGTTCGAAAAACAGTGGATTCACTCCTACTGATAATATTATTTAGATCAGGGCTTTTCAACCTTTTCACCGATTGTACCACTTTTAGAATATGACAACATTCGAGTACCACCAGTCACCTATCGAGGTGTCAAAAACTTGACAAAAAAAAAAAAAATGGAAAAAAGTGATAAAGTACAGGTAGTCCTTGACTTACAACAGTTTGCTTAGTGACTGTTCAAAGTTCCAACAGCACTGAAAAAAGTGACTTATGACCGTTGCAACATCCCCAGGGTCATGTGATTTACATTTTGATGCTTGGCAACTGATTCATATTTATGATGGTCACATTGTTCCAGGATCATGTGATCACCTTTTGCAACCTTCCGACAAGCAAAGTTAGTTGGGAAACCAGATTCACTTAACAACCATGTTACTAATTTCATCTCTCTCTTCCTCTTTCTCTCTCCCTCTCTGTCTCCCTCTTTCTTTCTTTCTTTCTTTCTTTCTTTCTTTCTTTCTTTCTTTCTTTCTTTCTTTCTTTCTTTCTTTCTCTCCCTCTCTTTCTCTCTCTCCCTCTCTCTCCCTTTCTCTCCCCTTCTAGTTCTCTCTCCCTCTCTTTCTCTCCCTCTCTCCCTTTCTTTCTCTCTCTCCCCCTCTTTCTCTCTCCCTCTCTCCCTCTTTCCCTTCCTCTTTCTCTCTCCCTTTTTCTTTCTCTATCTCCCTTTCTTTTTCTTTCTCCCTCTCTTTCTCCCTCTCTCCCTTTCTCCCTCTCTCTCCCTCTCTCCCTCTCTCTATTTCTCTCTCCCTCTCTCCCTTTCTTTCTTTCTCTCTCTTTCTCTCTCTTTCTCTCTCTCCCTCTCTCTCTCCCTCCCTCTTTCTTTCTCTCTCTTTCTTTCCCTCTTTCTCTCTCCCTCTCTGTATTTCTCTCTACCTCTCTCTTCCTCTTTCTTTCTCCCTCTTTGTCTTTCTCTCCCTCCTTCCCTCCCTCCCTCCCTCCCGCCCTCTCTCTCTCCGATTGGGGATCGATTTGGAGGCACGGAGGGGAGTGGCCACCCATGTGACTTTGAAGTGGCCACCTTTGGAAGCACCAAGGCTGCTGCAGCCAGGCTCGAGCCGGGCAGAGTGGGCAATGGGAGAGGAGTGGGTCGATCACCTTACCGGCAGCTGGGACTCCGGTGCATCTTCCCGACTAGTGGGGCCTACAGTATCAGGAGCCCCACGAGGGGGCAATCCGGCATGAAGAGCCAAACCCTTTCTGCAAGGGAGGGACGCATTGAGGGAGCCAGCCAATCACGGGACGTAGATTCTGACGGACGGCTGGCCTGAGCCAATGAGGCGCCAGAGGACTGGGAGCCATAGTTGAAGGCTGAAACGCCTTCAGCTGTAACTGCTTGCACGTGTTTGTGTGTGTGAGTGCGCTGGCCCGGATCAATGTTGCTTTCCAGGTGATAGGCGCTTCTTCAGGGCTCAGCAGCTGCACTGGGATCAGCTCCGGAAGAAGCGCCAATCAGGCAGAAAGGGGAGCTGATCCTGGTGCTTCCCCTGAGCTCTCCCGGCCTCGGAGAAGCACCGATCAGGCAGAAAGGAGCACTGATCCTGGCGCCTCTCGGTGTCGTACGGTTTTCAACGTTTCGCTCGAAGCAGGGATGGAAAAAGAGAGAAGAGTCCCGCTCGTCACGAACTGAGAGTAGATGGTTATTGGCTTTGCAGCTCAAGGCGTGTGAGGGAAAGAATATGATTAACACCGCACACGCACACACACACACACAGCGCTTGTCTTCCACCACATTTTATTCATGTCAATCTTTTTTTTTCTTCGTAATATTGGGAGTTGAAAATAGCGACTCTACACAATCGCACACACAAACACGCAGGTGGGCACGCCCCCTCTCCTCATTCAGTTCCTTTCCTTGGCTCGTCCACTGTGCGTTCCTGAGGCGGCGGTGGCAGCTTTGGCAGTGTCTCAGTTCCTAAGACCATCGGAAATATGTGTTTGCCGATGGTCTTAGGCGACTCCTGTGAAAGGGTCGTTCGACCCCCAAAGGGGTCGCGACCCACAGGTTGAGAACCGCTGTACTAGTACTTCGCGTGATCTTGATTCTATGCCTCTGTTTATACAACCCAGGATTGTATTAGCTTTTTTGGCTGCTGCTGCACACTATTCAAGTGATTATCCACTAGGAGTCCAAGGTCCCTCTCACAGTTACTGTTTTTGAGCCAGGTCTCACCTAATCTGTACTTATACCTTTGATTTTTCCTGCCTAAATGTAAAACTTTGCTTTTCTCCACATTAAAATTCAATTTGTTGGATAGGACCCATTGTTCAAGTTTGTCAAGATCTTTTTGGATCCTGAGCTTGTCTTCTGGACCTAAGATGGAGCCTTGTGTTACCCCACTGCTTACCTCTCTCCATGTGGATGTAGTACCATTGAGGACTACTCATTGAGTATGGTTTGTCAGCCAGCTACAAATCCATCTGGTGGTGAAATTGTCTATCCCATCTTTTTCTAGCTTACTAAGCAGCAGGTTGTGGTCTACTTTGTCAAATGACTTACTGAAATCTAAGTATACGATGTCCATAGCATTTTGCTGGTGTACTAATTTAGTCACTTTACCAAAGAATGAAATAAGATTGGTCTGGCATGATCTGTTTTTAACAAACCCATGCTGGCTACTAGTTATAACTTTGTTTGCTTCTAGTTGTTTGCAGATTTGTTTTTTGATTCTCTTTTCCAGAATCTTCCCAGGTATTGATGTTAGACTGATTGGTCTGTAGTTTCCTGGGTCTGGTTTCCCCCCTCCTTTCTTGAAGATGGGAACTACACCAACCCTTTTCCAATCCTCAGGTACTTCCCCGGTGCTCCAGGATTTTTGAAAGATGTGGTGCAATGGTTGTGAGATAACATCTGCCAGCTCCTTCAGAACTCTGGGATGTAATCTATCGGACCCCGGTGATTTATATTTGTCAAGGTTGGGTCAGTGTTGTCTTATCATTTTCTTGCTTATTTTAATTTTTATTTCTAGTTTGTCTTTTGCAGTGGTTTTTTTTTTTTGGTATGTTGGGCTATAGTTTCTTTTTGTGTGAAGACTGATGCAAAGAATGAGTTAAGCAGATCTGCTTTCTCCCTACCGCCTGTTACTTCCTTGCCATCCTTGCCATCTTTAGTGGTCCTGGAGTATCCTTGACTTTTTTCTTGTTATTAATATGTTGAAAGAAACTTTTTTTATTCTCCTTGATTTCTGTTGCAAGTCTTTGCTCATTCTGAGCCTTTGCTTTCCTGACTTCATCTTTGCATGTTCTGGCTGTCTGCTGATAATCAGCTGTAGTTATGTGTCCCTCTTTCCATTTTTTGTACTTGTCTTTTTTGTCTTTCAGTTTGTAAGAGAGAGTTTTGTGCAGCCATGCTGGTTTCATCTTGAATTTCTTGTTTTTCTTTTTCAGTGGTATTCTGCTGGACTGGGCTTTTATGATCATATTTTTCAGAGTTTTCCATGCTTCTTTTTTTTCAATATAAAATTTTATTGTTTTTATCATAAAAGAAAAAAGAAATACATCACAGATATTACACAATGTTTTATCCCATCCCCCCACCCCCCGGACTTCCCAAACCAAACCTAGGCTAATATTCAAATACAAGTAAACAAATATTAATATCTCTAACTCCAAACTCTAAACTTAAACAATCCATCTCCTCCGT
>NW_015388122.1:319461-331214 GCF_001527695.2 Protobothrops mucrosquamatus
TCTCGCCTACATCGTCCATATAGGACGACTCGGGAACTCAACTCCTACCCCGGGCAGCTCACCTATCCCCTTATGCCCAGGGGAAAGGTATCAAGCCGTTTGACAGCTGATGCTGGCTGTCAAACCGGCTTTTACGCAAAACAGGCGGGAGGCAGCAAACAGCTGCGACCAACGAAATCGCCTGCCACCGGAAGTCTCAGAGTTTTCCATGCTTCTTGATTTGTTTTGCTCTTTAGGATTTTTGTCCATGGAATCTTTCCTAGGTTCTCTCTGAGTTTTGAAGTTTATGACACTGGTTGGATTATTTTCTATTGCTTGTGTTTGCATTATATTGAATTTCAATATGACATTGTCACTTTCACCCAAGGTTCCGGCAACTTCAACTCCCTCTATCACTTCTTTATTAGTAAGAATTACGTCCAGTATAGCTTTACTTCTAGTTCCCTCCTCCACCTTTTGTATGATAAAGTTGTCAGCTAGGTTGGTTAAGAATCTGTTTGATCTCCCACTCACTGCAGAGTTTTTCTCCCAGTTAATATCTGGATAGTTGAAGTCTCTCATTACTACTGTGGTATGCTTCCTACATACGTTTGTTAACTGGTTGGCAAAGAGTTCATCTATTTCTTCTGATTGGTTGGGTGGCCTGTGGCAATGTCACCTATGGCAATGTCACTTTTCCCCCCTTTTATATTGACCCATATAGATTCTGGAGGGATTTTATCTTTGGTCACATGCATATCTGTAGATATGCAGTGTTCTCTTACATATAGTGCAACTCCCCTTCCTCTTTTTGTAGATCTGTTTCTTTTGAACAATTTGTATCCATCCACCAGTATATTCCAGTCATGGGTTTCTTCCCACCAGGTTTCTGTAATGCCAACTATGTCATACCCACCTTCATGTACTATTCCTTCTAATTCACTTGTTTGTTCCCCAAGCTTTGGGCATTTGTATATAAGCATTTAAGACCTTTATGCCTGTCCTGCATCTCCTGATTGTTGTTTGAGTTTTTCTTTTTTTCTCATCACTCCCTACCTCATTGTTTGATTTGTTTTCTTGGGATTTAGGAATGTTTTTGTGTTTTAGAGATTCTAAAGATTGGTCACCCTTCCCCCTCAATTTTAGTTTAAAGCCTTCCTGATGAGTTGGGCCAGTCTTTTTCCGAGTACATTTTCCCCTATTTTCATGAGGTGCAGCCCATCCCTTGCCAAGAGTCCTTTGCGTCGGAAATGCAGTCCATGGTCCAGGAAACCAAAGTTTTCTTGGCAACACCAACCCTTTAGCCAGTGGTTTGTTTCTAGAATTCTTTTTTCCCTCATTGTGGTTGGCCTTTCGTTGGAGTACTGATGAGAATACTTCTTGTGCTCCTAGCCAATGATGGGATTCAAATATGTGAACAACCAGTTCTCTGTGAGGATGCCACTTCCGGAAGTCCATTCTGGGCTAGGGCAACAATAAATTAGCTATCAGTTCTGCCGAAGTGGTGCGAACCGGCTGAATCCCACCACTGCTCTTAGCTCCTTAACTTTATTGCCTAGTTGCTTATAATCTCTCAATATTGTAATCAGGTTCTTTGTTGTGTCATTCGTCCCAATGTGAAGGAGGAGGAAAGGGTAGTAATCTATGGGCTTAATTATTTTGGTTAGGTTCTCGGCCACAGCTTTGATTTTTGCTTCAGGGAGACAACATACCTCCCTGGATTGTATGTTCGGTCTGCCAGATGGCTGATTCTGTTTCTTTGGTAATCTCCTATTACCAACACTAGCTTTCCTTTTGGGGGGTGTGCAGTCTGGGGTGCTTTTCTGTTTATCTCATGTGTGTTTGTTAGTGTGACTCTTTTAGGGGTATTTGATGTTTCTTTGCTAGATGTCTGCATGTTTTCTTTGAGTGGGAGATTATGGGTCTACGTATTTTCATCTAGAGGGAGAAATTGATTGCTCAGTTTTAATGGGGCTGCTTCTGGTTGGGTTAGATTGGGCAGTAGGGGTTTGTTAAATGTCTGCTGCTTCTTTCTTTGATTATTGTGTTCTCCAGCATGACTGATGGAGAATCCACAACAGATGGGTTGATCCTTGTCTTCATGCCCAGAGACTAAATCAATCAACCTTTGCCACGCCTCTTCCCCTGGGCCAGGACCCAGTCTCGACTTAGTCTTCACCCGTATGAGATGTGGTAAAGCTTGACTCAGTCTTTAGGCAGACACATTAATCAGGTTGTATTTTTCTTTGCTTTCCCCATCCATTGTGTTTTCTCCCAATCACTGTGCTGTTAACAACACAGCACTAAATCACCCAGTTCAGGAGATTTACAGGCTTCAACGTGCTTGTTTCTTTTGACTTTGTGCTTGAATTGGGAGCGTTTGGGGGCAAGCTGTTTTTCTTTCTGTTTGCAAGGTTTCAAGCGATTCAGAACAATTTTCATTTTGGCTGTTCCCGGGCGTTTGGCTGAAGCTCCAGCTACTTTCGTTTTAGGAGTCAGCGGTTGCCGTGCGTGCTGCAGGGAGGCAGCAGTTAGTTTTGTTGTCTGCCTAGGTTTGATTGATCGTTCAGGGGGCAAACTCATCATTGTCCCATCGGACTGAATTTGCAGCAAGTCACCACAGAAATGCAGCAACGGAATTTTAAATCCGGCTGCTACTTGCATTAAGGTCCTAGATCTTAACATTTCTGGGCGGCGGCCATTTTTGGAGGCTGCGAAGCATGATCAACAATCGGGCCTAGCTTTGTATTACAGTTCCATACAACGACAGCAAAACTCATTGCCTTTATACTTGAGACTACTTACTGCATAAGTGCCTGATTCAGTCTAACTGCTCATCTTGGATTTGATTCAATTTATCTGCTAATTTCACCAAGGCCTACAAGCAGAGGCAAAGCCGCCATTTTGGCCTCGCACAAGGCCTCAAGACTATTCTGAAGGTGAAAGTGTGCTGGTCGTTATTGTATTGGTCTTGCCGCCACTAAGTGAAGCACATTTGCCTTGGCTGTTACCATTGAGTTGATCTTGCCGTCACTAAGTGAACTACATGTGCATTGGTGTTACCATTGAGTTGGTCTTGCGGTCACTAAGTGAACTACATGTGACTTGGCTATTACTATTGAGTTGGTCTTGCCATCACTAAGTGAACTACATGTGCATTGGCTGTTACCATTGAGTTGGTCTTGCCACACTAAGTAAAGCATATGTGAATTGGCTGTTACCATTGAGTTGGTCTTGCCATCACTAAGTGAACTACATGTGAGCTGGCTGTTATCATTCAGTTGGTCTTGCTGCCACAGTTGAAATGACCAGAGCACTGACCGTGCCCTTACTGGTCCTATTGCCATCAGGAGCATTGCATGTGTGAAGGCAATACCATTAATTTGGTCCTGCAGCCACTTTAACCTTTGAGTACGCTGTTTCTTACATTGAGTGGCCTTGAGTGGCTGCTCCTTACTATTGAGATCCTTCTCAGCACACCACTGAGATATCTCTGATTGCAATGGCAGACAACTTGGCATCTCAGACTCCACAAGATGTCCCCAGCACTCTCAGGAAAAGGAAGTCCAAGTTCTCAAGACAGGAGGCGGCCGGTAAATTTAAGGCTAAGGCTATTTTTGTCAAGAAATCCTCTAAGGCGGCTGAGAAGGAGGCCAGCAGGAGATTTCAGGCCTTAGAGAAACAATTCTCCAAGGCGCAAGAGCATCAGGGTGTGGCTGCCTCTGGGCTGGCATCTCCTGTTCCCATGGAGGCTTTTGTCTTTGGACCACAACATGCTCCTTCGACTTCAACTGCTCCAGGGACCTTGTCCCCAGTAGGGGAGTCAGGTCCTTTTCAATTTTCTAGGGCAGAGGAGACAGAAAAGAGAGAGAGAGAGACACACACACACAAGCAGAGGCAAGCCGCCATCTTGGCCTTGCAGAAGGCCTGAATATGGTTCTGACAGTGAAAGTGTCATTAAATTGGTCTTGCCATCGCCAATTGTTACTAGTGTGCTGGCTGTTACCTTCCAGTGATTCTTGTCACTTGTGACCTGGCTGTTACCATTGAGTTGGTCTTGCCACACTAAGTGAACTACATGTGTGTTGGCTGTTACCATTGAGTTGGTCTTGCCGTCACTAAGTGAACTACATGTGAGCTGGCCGTTACCATTCAGTTGGTCTTGCTGCCACAGTTGAACTGACCAGAGCACTGACCATGCCCTTACTGCTCCTGCTGCCATCAGGAGCATTGCATGTGTGAGGGCAGTACCATTAATTTGGTTCTGCAGCCACTTTAACCCTTGAGTACACTGTTTCTTACATTGAGTGGTCCTGCCACTATCAGTACTCTGCTCCTTACTATTGAGATTCCTCTAAGCACACCACTGAGATATCTCTGTTGAGATCCCTCTCAGCTCACCACTGAGATATCTCTAATTACAATGGCAAACACCGATGCAAAACACTTAGATCCCTCTCAGCATTCCATTGAGATGTCTCTGATTGCAATGGCAGACAACGCTGCACCTCCGACCTCTTGAAGTGAGCAGCACTTCTAGGTGCAAGAAGCCCCAAATTCTCCAATCAGGAGGAGGCAAGAATCCACCAAACCGGAGGAGAGAAGTCCAGCAGGAGGCATTATCAGGAGCACCTACCAATGATTCAGAGGGTCGCTAGGCCCTCTTCAATGGCTACCATTTCAGCTCCTGCACAAGGACTACGACTCACAGCCTTGACTGCCTATGCCTCCTCTGCTTACAACTTGTTACCATTATGCGGATCATTACCATTAGGTTGGTCTTACCACCACTAAGTGGATTACATGCGTGCTGCCTTTACCATTAATTTGGCCTTACCACCACTAAGTGGGTTACACGTGTACACTAAGGCCTTGCCGCCCCTAAGTGGATTGCATGTGTGTTGGTCATTAACATTGATTTGGTCTTGCTACCACTGTGAGGTTTGCTGGGCACTGACCGTGCCATTATTGGTTTTACTGCCATCAAGAGTAGTGTAGTGTGCTGACCATACCATTATGTTGGCCTTGCAGCCACTATTAAACTTAAGTGTGCTGGCTATTTCCATTAGGTTGGTTCACAGCCACTATCAGGATTGTGAGCGTGCCGGCTATTGCAGCCATCACCACTATCCAGTTCTTTGTCTCTTTGGTCGTCTTGGATTCAAATTTAGTCTCTCTGCTCCCTCATTTGGAGCAATTCAGCCTCAAAGGCAAGCAGACAAAACACCATCAGATTCGGTCTGTCTCTGGAATTCATATCCAACCCCCCGAGACATTTCGTTCCTTGCCCATTGTCCAAAAATCCGGGCCATAGAACCGGTACCAGCTGGGCAAAAGGGACGGGCGTTCTATTCCATTCTCTTCGTAGTTCCCAAGACCTTTGGAGGATGGAGGGCAATCCTCGATTTAAAGGGATTAAACTTGCACTTGGCACACAGGAGGTTCAAGATGCAAATGCTCCAATCCAGATGGGCCGGCATCAGAAAGGGGGGCCTCCTGACATCCA
This sequence comes from Protobothrops mucrosquamatus, assembly GCF_001527695.2. Lineage (NCBI taxonomy): Eukaryota > Metazoa > Chordata > Lepidosauria > Squamata > Viperidae > Protobothrops > Protobothrops mucrosquamatus. Next base: position 324,947 of record NW_015388122.1, read on the forward strand.
TCGACCTCACGGAGGCATATCTACATATTCCCATCCTTCCCGGTCACCAGAAATTCCTTAGGTTCTGCTACACAGGCCACCATTTTCAGTACAGGGCACTACCCTTCAGCCTATCATCGGCCCCCAGGGTGTTCACAAACATCCTGGCAGCGCTTGCAGCGCATTTGAGGTCAGTTCTGGTGCGTATCCAGTGTTACCTGGATGACATCCTCATTCACTCCTCCTCAGTTCAGTTGGATCAATCGGACCTGGCTTTGGCTGTCCAAACCCTCCAAGACCATGGGTTTTCAGTAAACTTCAAAACGAGCCAGACAGTTCCCTCCACCCGCCTCTTTCACTTGGGGGCGGTAATGGATACAAGGAAATGCGAGGTTTACCTCAGGAACGTCAGGACAGCATCCGGTCCCTGGTTCTCCAGGTCCAAAGGGAGCATGTAGTCACCCTGGTGATACTTTTCCCAACTACTGGGCAAGATGATTTCCTGCATAGCGATAGTGCCTTGGGCCAGACTACTCTCCAGGAACTTGCAATGGTCTTTGCTTCCGTTCCAGAGACTGGGCACCAGTTCTTCCAACAAGAGGGTGTGGGTTCCGTCCCAGACTCTAAAATCCCTCCAGTCGTGGATCTCCCCAGCGGTGGCCAAGGGGACCTTGTTCAAGGAACCCATCAGACTCATCCTGACTTTGGATGCCAGCTTGTTCGGCTGGAGTGCGCACCTACAATCACAGTTGGCTCAGGGCCGGTGGTCCCAGTCAGCTCTGAAGCACAGCATAAATTGGTTGGAGCTCAGAGCTATACATCTGGCTCTACACCACTTCCGCTGCACAGTGGCTAGACAACAAGTTTTAGTTCTTACGGACAATGTGGCGGCGAAAGCCCATGTAAACTGGCAAGGGGGTACCCATTCCAGGTCCCTTATGGCCGAGGCTCAGTTGTTGGGAACCTGGGGAGAGACCAACCTCTCTTCCCTCAAGGCCGAGCACATCTCGGGAGAGGTGAATCGGCAGGCGGATTTCTTGAGCAGGGTGACAGTGGATCACTCCGAGTGACGCCTGCAATCAGATCTCTTCAGGGAGATATCAGAGAGGTTCGGTCATCCAGTACTGGATTTGTTCACTACTACGGCGAACTCTCAGCTTCCAAGGTTCTTCTCCCGGTTCCCATCTCCAGGGGCGGAAAGAGCAGATGCTCTCCGCAGCCCGTGGCCTGGAGGTCTGCTGTATCCTTTTCCTCCTCTCCCTCTGATCCAGGCAGTTATCCGTAAGTTACTGCAGGAACGAGCAGAGGTGATACTAGTTGCTCCACACTGGCCAAGATGGCCATTGTTTGCCGACCTCGTAGGTCTCTCGATCTCTCCTCTGTGGAGGATACCTCCAGATCGAATATCCCTCAGCCAGGGGATTCTATAACACCCAGAGCCCCAGTGGCTCCCGTTAACCATCTGGCATTTGAACGGCGGCTCCTGACGCAGGAGTCCTACTCATCACACGTCATTACTGTGATTCAGGCTTCACAGAGACCCACTAATAACAGGATTTATGATTCCATTCCAAAGATTTTGGATTATTTGTTGGAAGGACTCAGGAAGGGCTTGACACCCAATATGATCCGCAGACAAGTGGCTGCTCTGTCCACGGTGCTTATATATGGCAATTCAAAACCCTTGGCTAGCATCCCATGGTGCGCTCCTTTGTTAAGGGAGTGACCAATACCAGGACACCTATGGTTCACGGATATCACTCTTGAGATCTGTCCAAGGTCCTACAGGCTCTCACCTCCTCTCCATTTGAGCCCATCAGAACCTGTTCTCTGAGGTTCCTGACGCTTAAGGTTGCCTTTTTAGTGACTATCAGCTAGGCGCATTTTTGAACTGGCAGCCCTGTCTATCAGAGATGACTTCTGCATCTTTCAGGTCGACAGGGTGATCCTGCGGTTGGATCCCTCTTTCGTTCCCAAGGTCAATTCCTTGTTTCACAGGGCGCAGGAAGTTGTGCTGCCAGATTTTTGCCTTCAGCCGTCTCATGACTTGGAATGTAAATGGCACACCTTGGATGTTCGCAGAGTCTTACGTCACTACATTAAGCGAACTGCTCCTTTTCGCCAATCTGAGGCCCTCTTTGTTTCATTCCAGCCCTCTTCAATGGGCCAGAAGGTGTCTGCCTCTACCATTGGCAGATGGATTAGAGCATGTATTGCAGAGGCGTATCAGACATACTCCTTACCAGTTCCTAGTCAGATCACTGCACACTCAACTCACAGTGCTGCAACCTCAGCGGCGTGGGCGACGCAAGCGTCGATCGAGGAAATATGTAGGGCAGCAACGTGGTCATTGCCTTCCCCTTTTGTGAGGCATTATGAACTGGATAAGTTCGCCTCGGCTGATGCCTCGTTTGGTAGGAGAGTTTTCCAGAAAATAGTATCAGGTAGTGGGACACAGGCCCAGACTGCTTCCCACCCATAGGGACAGTGAGGCTTTGGTATGTCCCATCTATTGTGGATTCTCCATCAGTCATGCTGGAGAAGGGATGTTGTCTTACCTGAATGCCTTTTCTCAGCATGACGATGGAGAATCCACTCCCCCCCGTTTAGGTCCGTCAGGTCCTGTGTCAGGGGTATTTGAGCCACCACATTGTAATGTCATCAATAGCTATGCCTTCGTTGAGACTGGGTCCTGGCCCAGGGGAAGAGGTGTGGCAAAGGTTGATTGACTTAGTCTCTGGGCAGGAAGACAAGGATCAACCCATCTATTGTGGATTCTCCATCGTCATGCTGAGAAAAGGCGTTCAGGTAAGACAATGCCCCTCTCCTTCTATGTGTGACATACCTCCATTTGTTTTCCTCCAAAGGTTTATCGGTCAAATTCTCTGGAAGTTGTTTGTTCATTATTTGGTTCGGTTTGGGTATAGCTTTCTTTCGTAGATTGGGGTTTAGCTAGAGTTGCCTCTAAGTCCCTTACTTTTTCCTCTAGCAGTACACATAGTTTACATTTAATGCATGTATAATTTGGGTGTTCTTTGGGCATAAGCACATACATGGAACATGTATTGCATATCACAATAGTATCAATCACCTGTTCCGTGAGTTTGTTGTTTGAAAAAAATCTCTCTTTTTGGTTGGTGGATGTGCTTTGCTGTTAGCCTTGTTTCTACCTTCTCTGTTTAGGTAATTATGCCTATTTTTTCCCTATCCTTTTTTCTGCCCGTTTGTGCTCGTTTTTCTACCTTGTTATTTATTTAACCTTCTTACTATTATGTTAGTTTTATTTATCCTTTTCTTTCCTCTATTTTTTTAATGTTTTTGAGCTCCAATTCCTCCCTACCTTATTATTTAAGATTTGCCTCTTTATTAGTCCTATTCTTCCTTGATTTCTAATGTTCCACTCTTGTCCTTATTTTTTGCCTATTTATTTATCTTTTATTTGCTGTTCTGCATTTATTTTTATTCTTTACTGGGGTCTTCCCTCCCTTCCTAGTGGGACCTCAAATTTGATTGCTGCCTTCACTTCCCTTGTTTGCTGCTCCAGTCTCTTCTTGTTTTCTCTGCCAGTGCTCGGGTCTTTTTGGCCTCATCTCTGCTCTGGTGTGGCCTGCCGTTCAGCTTTCCGGTCATCTCAGATCCACTGGTCTGGTCTGCTTTTCTCAGCCAGCCACTCAGCTTTAGAGATCAGAGCTTTCTAGCTCAAAGCATCTTTGTTGCTGCTGCTGTTGCGTTTCTCCCCTCTACAGATTTTGCCACTACCAATTTCTCACAGCTGATGGATTGCTCCAGGCCCTTTGTCCTCCACCAGGCTAGCAGGAGGCGAGGGAGGGAATGCTGATCAAGTCCTCCACGTGGGGCAAGTTTCTGGGATGGGCTGCAGGGCTGGAAGGACGCAGGGAAAGGGCTGCGGTAGTCGGACTGGACCCTCAGTCAGGCTGCCTAGTTTGGGGTATGGGTCTAGGGCCTAGGCAATTATTGAATATACTGTGACCCACCAGTTCGCTGCTTCCAACCGTCTTCCTTCTTATCTGCTGTTCGCTGCTCTGAGTTGCCTTTTTTCCCCCAGCATTGAGCTGCTTAGTTGGGCTCTTGAGCTAGATCTGTCGTTCTCTGTTGCTGGCTGCCTCCGACTCCACGTACAGCCATTCATTTGCTGCACTCCTGTTTGCTGGTATTTTCCTCCTTACCCCAATTTCTTGTTCTCCTTTATCCTTTCTATCTTCCTTATCTAACTTTTTTCTTTTTCCTTCCTTTCCCCCCTCTCCTAGTACCTTCCTACCTAATTTAGTAACTTTTCTCTCCCTGTGATCCAATGCAGCTTCCTATGCTGCTGCCATCTTTATAGAAAAAAAAATCTTGCAATCCCCAACTTCCTCCCCAGGAAGAAACAAAATAACATCCAGGGACCCAGAGATGCCAGGATGGGCGTTGAGGCAGCCAGAAGCCAGCTGAGCAGTGGCAGTGTAGTACAAATCGAGGCCAGCTCAGCAGCAGTAGAAAAGAGCTGAGTGGCAGCAAACCAGTGGGTGAGAGCAGCACAGCAGATCAGCTGACCAGCAGTGGTGCAGAGCTAAATGGCAGCACAATGAAGCACCCAGAGCAGCACATTGTAATCAAAAACCCCAGTAGTAGCCAGGCAACCAAAGGGCAAAAAGGCAGGAAGGAAAGTGTTAAGTACAAAACATTTCAAGATAGGGAGGAAAAGGGGATACATTTTCAAGGTAGGGAGCAGAAGGCTAAAAGCAAAGCATCTTAGAAAACAGCCAGAGATTTATTGCAAAAAAGAAATGCATATCAAAGTGCATACTTTTACATATTTTTATACTTGACATACTTTCAGCAGAGATACCATTTTTAGTTGAGATTTTATTTTTCTTTAATTTTTATTGATCTCTAATTTTATATATTCATCTACCTATCTGTGGATTACAAACTATATTTAGAGGGCAAACTAACTTGCATTTGTCCTATTCAACATTAGCTATGAGTGACCAAAAGAATGACATTGAAGAGACTTCTGGTTCCGGTTCGCGGCGACTTTGGTCATGTGTCGAGACTCATCCCCACACTGGCCGTGTTTTCTTCACTGGTAGACCCCCCAGTGGGTCGAAAGTCGCCCTGGAGGGGCGACCACTGAGGAGGAGGCTTGCTGGTGACTGCGGGAGGGTGGCAGCTTCTCCCGCGGCTCCAGCTAACTCCTTAGGGCTGACGGAGCAAAGATCATCCTGCAAGATGGCCAATCCTTTTGCTGCACCAGCCGAAAGTCACAGGTACATCTAAGCGTGAAAGACCCACCGCGGATGATCTGGGTGTGACCCCTTCTGCTCCTCTCTTCACCCTATTCTGTGTTTTTTTTTGCCTGTAAAAGCTTCGTTGGAATTATTTCCCTGCCTTGAAAAAGCGGCTTTTGTATGCGTGAGAAGAAAGGCGCTGGATAAAAGGATAGAATAAGTAATTTTAATGATCACATTTTATTTTTAGCTACTTTGGGGTACAGAAAAAAACCTTTTTTTAGAGCTGTGCCATCATTTTACACTGGAAGATTATTTCTTTTTCCACCTTTTTCTTTAAAAGACAGAAAAAAGAAGAAAAAATGGTGTCTGGGAAAGTTTTTTTAATTTACTGAGGACATCTAGTGACGAAAAGTTAATATTGCAACTGCCGGTTATTGTTTGGAGATGAGATGGACTTGACCTTCAAACTATTCTTGAAGAGAAAAGATAAGCTGATGCATCTGTGGGAATTGTGGGGGTGGATATTGCTTAACTTGTATTAAATACAGCCTCCACTAAAAGACAAAAGGGACTCTCTTCAATTACTATTAAAATGGAGAAACCTTATTCACAATTAAACTGTAAACTCATATTGGAAAAGATTTATGAGGCTACTGAAGAAATATGCGCTAAAATGAAAGAGATTACTACAGAATTAAGAGCCAGAAGCCTTACTCCAAACTCTCAAACTGACTTTCAGACTGCATCTGACTATTCTATAAACCAAAATATACTAGAAGAGGAATCAATTGAGATTAAAGAGGAATCTATTTTACCTTACAAGCATTTCATCTATATCTTTGAGGACCAGAAGAATCAAAGACTGAGATTTGAACTTTTAAAACAGCGAGGCTTTAAGGACAAGAGAACTAGACGCCCAATGCAGAAAACGGGATGCTTTTTTTTATTATTTTATTTTTATTTTTCACCATACACCATACACCAAAAACTACATAAACATAAATCTTTTCTTCTAACAGAACAGTGCTTTACATTTTAAATATTCTTTACATCTT
>NW_015388122.1:333978-338857 GCF_001527695.2 Protobothrops mucrosquamatus
ATATAAACTGCTATTCCTCTTTGCTTTTGTTCAGCTAATGCTGTATATAGTGATCCTAATTTGGGAAATTCTAAATATTTCCTATGTTGCTGTTTGACATGTACTTCTTGTAAGCAGACAATATCTATGTGTTGTTTGACTAGTTTTGTTAATATTTGTTTTCTCTTTACTGGTGCATTTAATCCATTAATATTAATAGGTAATAGCCTAATTTCCTTTTCTATTTTCTACTTGTGTGTTTTACTTGTGAGCTTGTCTTGTTCTAAGTCCTGGTCCTTTCTCCTTCTTCTGTCCTAAAACGGGATGCTTTTTACTGACTCAAATGACATTACAAGCAACAAAGGGAGATCTATTTGCTGAAAGGGAAGCTCTGTTATGGAAACCTGCCTGGCACAAAAAGAAGGCCAGAATAAGACTGAAAAGAGAAATTTAAAATTATATGTAATGGATTAAAAGGCACTGTAGAATTATGGACTGATCCAACATTTAAGATTTAGAGTTAGAAGCAAGAGAAAATTGGTGATTATTAGAATATATATGTTAAATAGACTAAGAATATACTTCTTGGAATAATAGGTTTATTTGTATGAAAACTACTATGTAATGGAATGAAGAAAATTGAAGATCTGGATTGATTTAATAATTAATTGTATGTTAAATTAGTAAGATGATGCTTTTGTGTGATAATATGGGTGTTTTTAGGCATGATAATTATTTGGATGAAAATTGAATTTTGCCTAATGGACTGAAACGATTTAAGGTTTGATATTATTTTGCTTTGTTAAAGAGATAGATAGATTGATTGATTGATAGACTATATATGTATAGGGTAGACTAATATTTTATTTTAACAGGATAAATATTGTGTAGTGGAAGAAGAAATAAATGAGACTTGTGATAAAATTAAGGATTTAAGAGATTAAGAACTAGAATATATCTGGAAGGGATACCTGAAGTGATAATGTGTTTATGTAAGGTTAAAGTTGATTATGGTAATTGTAAATTTATCAAGTTTAAAAACAGGTTTAGGATTCATAGAAATTTAATTTAGAAATGGATTATTTTAAATATACTATACTATTTGAGCAAGAAGAAATATATGTAAATTGAACATAATGAGGAACAACTACTAGAAGAAATAAACCTGTACATGAACCTTTAGAGATAGACCAATGGAAACATGTCAGTCATAAAAGAAAAAAAAAATAACCAAGAGGAATGTCCTTGCTATCTAGTTCAGCCCAGTCCACTGTAGCCCCACTGGAGCTGAGCAACCAATTTCATAGCCTCCCTATGGAAGAAAGCATGCAGATACCTGAAAAAGGGAGATAGGAAGAAAAATAGCCCAGACATCGCCAGGAAAAAAGGCAAGTGTTAGTGATAGAAAACTCAGTGCTCAGGGGAACAGAATCAGCTGCTTGTAGACTGGACAATCAATCTAGGGAGCTAAATTTTCTCCCCGGAGCAAAAATCAAAGATGTGGCAGAGAACCTTACTAAAATAATCATCCCCAAAGATTACTATCTCTTTCTTCTCATGTAGGGAAAAATGATACAACAATATCAAGAGACTATGAGCAGTTCAGCAAGGAAGGTAGGACCACAAGTAGTGTTTTCATCTGTGTTTCTAACAAAGGTCAACATCCAATGAGGAAACAAAGGATTTTAGAAATGAACCACTGCTCAATAGTTGGTGCCACTAAGACAGTGGTTCTCAACCTGTGGGTCGCGACCCTTTTGGGGGTCGAACGACATTTTCACAGGGGTCACCTAAGACCATCGGAAAACATATTTCCGATGGTCTTAGGAACTGAGACACCGCTCCTCTATCCGGCCGCCACTGCCACCACCCTCCTCCTCTGCCGGCTCCTCTGCCTCCAGGGCGCCCTTTTCCTCCGACAGCGCCTGCTCCTGCCACTGCAGCACCATCGTGCGCGCCCCCGACGCTGCCCTGGGCTAGCTCAGCTGCGTGGGCGGCCGAGCCGAGTCGAGCCGGGTCTGGGCCGCTGCTGCTGCTGCTGCCGGCTGAACCTTAATAAAGGCTTTTAGGTTAAAGGCTTTTAGGTTAAAAAGATGCCTGAAAGTTCTTTGAAGTGTTTCATTAATCAGACACATGACAGCTGTGGCGCCGAGCCGGTCTCCATGCCTCCTGGTTGCCCAGCCATGCTCCGCCCCCGGCCGCCCTCCGCACCATGCGGGAGCCTCCCTGTGCCGCCCAGCCCACCTCCTTTGCCGTCGGAGGCTGCCTCAGCCCTTCGGCGCCTGGCACAGCCATGGGGCTGCTGGGCAGAAGCAGCTCCTTCCTGGCTCGCCGGGCTCCGGAAGCGGCCAGGGGGCGGGGAAGAGGGTGAGGCGGCGGCGATGCCTGCATGTGCGTCGGAGGCCAGCCGGCCTGGCCAGGAGGGGAGAAGCAGCACCTTCCGAGCGGGAGCTGGCACTCCAGCCGCGCCCCTCTCGCATGCAATGGGCTGCGTGGCATGAAAAGGGGCTTCCGCGACACCGCCGCTGCGATGGCGCTCAGGAGGCTGGAGGGGCGGGAAGGTTGCCTGAACTTGCCTGACCTTAAGGCACAGCTTGCCTGACCTTAAGGCACAGTTTTTAAATAATATTTTACTCCTAGCACACACTATCCATCAGAATGATGCTGGCAATAATTATTTCCGTAAGCTCTAGAAACAGTGTTTATGCTTTCTCTCCCCCCCCAGCAGCCTGTAGAAATCTACGCAAACACTCACTGGTGGGGGTGCATGTGCGCCTGCTAACCACTGCCTCTTCCTTTTAAAAAGGGCTGACAATGCTGCAGCCCAGAAAACTCGGGAGTTAGCAGCACTGGGATTGCTATGAATTACCCTACTTTGGCCCATAAAAACAGAAGCCTTAGTATATGATGGGGAACACGGAGAGAACGCGTATCAGGGACCAGCCCACAAGCACGGAGAAGAAGTGACAGCAGCAGCGGCCATGGCTCCAGCTGCAGCCGTGCCAAAGGTGACAGGCTGGGAGAGTGCAAGAAAGCAGGGATTGCTGCCTACCGAGTGACAGTTCCAGAAAATGCAGCCTTTTCATGGAGGCTGAGAAGAAGGCCTGTTGGGAGAGCTGAGAAGGATTCGTGCCCGTTCTAGGAAAGCAAACCGGCTCCAGTACCTCCATTACGAGGAAAGCCAATGCAAGAAAGGGGGTGGGAAGCAGGAGGAGTGTTCTTTCTTTCTCTCAAACGCGCTGGGGGAGCAAAATGACTCCTGCTCAGCACACAACACCCAGGACCCTAAGAGGGACGATTCGCGGGGTGCACCACAGTAAACTGTGCACTGACCCGGGTCTACACACATACACTGTGTGTGTGCGCACACACACACACAGAGGCACGAATATATATACACACCGACGTCCGTCCATCCGTCCATCTATAGACGGGTTGGGGCTGTGAGGGGCAAACATACACATTCGCCTCTACCACAGAAAAACAGCCACATTTGCAGAAAAGAGCGAGTTTGACAGACACATATATCTATATATGGCAGAAGGAAGCGAAAGAGAAAATCTCGGAGCAGCGTTAAACCATTACCGCGGCTGTTTTTATTCCCTCCACCTCTCCCCCCTCACCTCAGGGCTATATTAACACGGGATGTCATCCACCTAATTGCCGCTGCCTTCATTCCCCCTCCTGAATCTGCGGTAGCAACACTGGCAGTTTCCTCTCTTTACCTTTCCTCAGCGGAAGAGAGAAGGGGGGGTGGCTGGGAGAGGGCAAGAGGTTCCGGGATGAGGATGGGGGCTCCAGGTTGGTGGGTGTGAGAGGGCAGCCGGCGGCTCTGAGGCGCGCGGATCCTCCGTGCGGCATCCGAGGCCCCAGAGGTGCCGCTGCTTGGCTCTCCACCAGGCTCTCCGCCAGAGCCAGAGTAGACAATCAAACAACAACTACAAAATTGGACATGACTTTTTATTTAAACCAGATGAAACCTGAGGAAGAAGAAGACCAGATCGAATGGAAGACAAATATACTAGAGCAAATAAGGGGATCTGTGCCATAAGGATGACAACTTAATGATTATAAATGGGCTAGTTTCTCTAGAAAATTGACAATTAGATGGTCTCCTTTACTTCAAGTAACATGTACAAGAATGAAGGGAGATCTATCTGATCTAAAAGTATTGGTGTGGGGATCAGGCAGCTTCAGCCACACAAAGAGCTGTCGCCCTTCGTTGGCTGCCTTTCTCTCTACAAGTAGACTCTTATATGGGTCTTAAATCGCTTTGGAGGGGCGACTACCGTCGAGGAGGCTTTTGCTTGGCTGCGGTGGAGTGGCGGCTCCCCCTACAGTCTGAGCTAACTCCGTAGGGCCGATGGAGAAGAAGATCGGTCAGTAAAATGGCCGATCACTTCGCTGTGCCAGCTGAAGTCAGAAAATCATCTAAGCATAAAGAACCACTGTAGTGAATCCAGGTGAGACCTTTCCTCCCTCCCTCCGTCCTGAATTATTTTTCCTTCTACTTTGTTTTCTTTCTTTTTTGCCTGTAAGAGCCTTGTTGGAATTATTTCCCTGGATTGGAAAGGCAGCTTCTACTTGTTTGGGAAAGAAGGCATTGAACAAAGATTAAAACAAAATTTTAAAGACTACATTTTTTTATACATGTTTTGGGGTACCGAAATTTTTTTTCTTAAGAGCTGTATTATCAGCTTATCCTGTTGTTGTTTTTTCTTGCTGAGCGCTACTACTATTTTATATTGGAAGAGCATTTCTTCCTCCACTTTTTCCTTAAAAAATAGAAAGGGGAAAAAAATGACTCTTGAAAAAGATTTTTTAGCTTACTGAGGACATCTACTGGCCAAAAGCTAATATTGTAATTCTTGACTATCTGGAGATGATGACTGGTTTTCAA
>NW_015388122.1:339888-344924 GCF_001527695.2 Protobothrops mucrosquamatus
ATTTTATGTAATGAATTAAAGGCAATTTAGAATTATGGACTGATTTAAGGACTAAGATTATGAGCAAGATGTAAGAGAAATGGGCGACTAATGGAAGATATATATTAAATTGACTAAGAATGTACTTTTTGAATTGATGGGTTTATCGATATGAAAACTATTATTTTTAATAGGTTTGATATTATCTTTTCAGCTTAAAAAGTAAGAGAAAAAGGGGTGATTAACGGATTATATATTAAATTGATTAAGAATGTGGTTTTTTTTTTTTTTTTTTAGAATGATAGGTTTATTTGTAAGAAAATTATTAGGTAATGTTGAGTTAATCTAATAAGATGATCTGTTTGTTTGATAACACGGATGTGAATAGTTATGAAAATTAACTGGATGAAATTTGAATTCTGTCAAATGGATTGAAATGATTTAAGGTTGGACTTTATTTTGTCAGTTTAAAGAGATTGATTGATTATGGATTAGATATGTATAGGATAGATTAATATTTTATTTTAAATAAGGGATATTAGTGGAAGAAGAAATAAATAAGATCTATGATAAAATTAAGGAATTAGAATATATTTGGAAGGGATACCTGAACTGATAATGTTTGTACTTAAAGCTATTTTGATTATGGTAGTGTAAATTTATAAAGCTTTAAAAACAAGTTTAGGTTGAATAAATTTAAGCTAGAATTGGATTATTTTAAATAAAATATGTTACTTAAGGGAAAAAGAGAGGGAATATTTGATGTATTGATTGAATTATGTATATATGTTTTGTCTGCGGATATTTGACCACCCTAACACCATGGTGTGTCTTGAGTACTTTGTTTTAAAAATAAAAAAACCCAATAAAACTTGTCTTAAAAGCATTGGTGTGGAAGTCTGGTTGGCATAAAAAGAAAACTAGAGTTAGATTTAAAAAATGGGGTCTTTTGATTTATTAGAGATGATCCTAAAGTTTCAATTAATGAGCTAAAGGGAGACTTTGAGATGAAGAGAATTTTGATTATTAGATTTAAATACTGTTGGAAAATAATAAAAAACAAGGGATTAATTGGCTTACTATTTAGGACTTAGATTTATAAGGGAAATGAAAATTAATCATTAGGAAATAGTTTTGAATTATTGTTTAGCCCAGATAACGCAGATCATGGTTTTGAGATAATAAAGGATACTCCATTATTGTGGTGATGTACTAGGATGAGAAATAGAAAATGTTTATGAAATAAAATAAGAATATATTTACATAAGTAATATGTGTATTTTAGATAGTATAACTTCTATGTAGTGAAATAAAGGAAATTTGGGCTACCTGAAAATTAAATACTATGGATATTAAAGGTTAAATTGAAACATTGCAATTAAATATTAAAATTAGGTAAAACTTCAAAACAGGATATGGATATGTATAAGTAAAAACATATTGATAAGTGTTTTAACTGAGTTTGATATAATTAGAAATTTACTAGCTTAATTATGATATAGCAAATGTTAAGGGAAATAGAGAAGGAATTTTAGATGATGTAACCTGAGATATGTACTAAAGATGTTGTTATTGAATTATTGACTAACCCAATCACCACGTTGCTTTCCAAATACTTAACTGTAAAACTGGAAAACTAATAAAAATTGTTATATTAAAAAAGAAAGACTGTTTACAAGGAAAAAAAATAGCAAATGGACAAGCTGCTGTTGCAAAAGTTAGCTATTGTAATAGCAGAGACAAATGGTTAATAGACAGTGGGCCTAGTCAAACAATTGTTAATAATTCTAAATTGTTTTCCAGATTGAATTCAACTGGAGGAGATGCAGTGGCCTTAGCAAATGGCCAGAAGGCAAAAGTCATGGGGAAAAGCAGTGTGCTGATTCCATGTCTGGAGGAAAGGTTTAATAATGTATTATGTGTGCCTGAAATGGAGCATAATTTATTGAGTGTCTCCAGTCTTGACAAACAAGGGTTTGAGACCACATTTGTAGATGGGAAATGTCTCATAAAAAGAAATAAGAATGTATGTGCATAAGGCATAAAACAGGATAATCTTTATGTGTTGCAGGCACAAAAGGTTAAATGTGCCCAAACATTTGGTAATGTGGCACAACATGATTCATGCATTCATCTCTTGCACAGAAAGCTTGACCATGCCAGCTTCAGAGTGTTGCATAGGATGCCAGAGTTTGCAGAGGGATTAACCTTGAAAGGGTGTAAGGCATACTTAGACTGTGCAGCATGTAAATCATCGAAATCTAAGATATTCCCAGTGAGCAAAAAGAGCACAAGGCAGACAACAAGGGTTCTAGAGCTGGTACATGCAGATTTAGTAGGACCAATGCAAGCCAGCTTGGGAGAAGCCAGGTATATGCTGGTCATTGTAGATGATCATAGCAGATTTGGGTTCTGCTATTTGCTTAAGAGCAAAACAGAGGTACTGTCAGAATCCAATTATATTTCATCTCTAGTTATCGACTATGGAAAACCCCATTTCTGCCCTCTCTGGATTCTGTCATACGATGAAGGGAAGGGGGGGTGAACAAAGGGATTTTATGGCTCTCACTTCCTTTGGTACAACTTCAAAGGGACTGAATGTGGATACCACCAAAAGGACTAATCATAACAATGGGGCAATCAGCTTTCATCTACTTCCCTCTGAAGTCTCCCTTTCACCGGCAGTGAGGAAAAAGGGAGGAAAATGTAACATCTGGGATTGTTGCTGGAAGGATTGTGGGGTGGGGTGGAGCTGCTGAGGACCCCTTAAAACCTTGAACCATAGGGCTTTGGCCCCAGGTCCTGTCTAGAACGCCTGCAACCATTTTCTCTTAATAAAGATGCCTGTTGGAAGGAATATTCCAAGAGTTCTGTCTTCTTAAGATGCAAAGTGGGGTGGGTCCTTACATTAGACAGGACCTGCAGAATTAGTCCACCTGGAAGGGAGAACCTTGCTGGGGGACTTTGCAAAAATTACCATGTCAGACGACGGAGCAGGGAAAGGAGAGAACTCCCCGGAAAGGGAGCCGCTGCCCCGACTGAAACCCTGCCAGATGTCGGGATCTGAGAGGTCAGATTCCTCAGGAGAAGAGGTGGTGGAGACACGGGACCACAAACCTCGATGGTCAATGGACGTTGGAAAGAAAGGCAAGTGGGAAAAGAAATCAAGAAAGGTGACCCTGAGACGGGGGGCCAACCAACCAGAATGGAAGCAGCAGATGGAGAAATCCCTGCACGCAAGTGAGGAGGATAGGAGCTGGGCACCATACACGGGCTGGATCCTAGAGAAAGCTATCGACCTAATGAAGAGAACCCTCAGCTCCCTAGGAGAGGAGAATTCTGAGCCCTATGGCCGCCCCAGATTCTGGTGCCGCAAAGGGAGAGACACTGAGGGGGAAGTAGAACCTGCAGCCCCGGGGACATCTGCTGATCCAGTAGTCCCCACTCCCCGCTGACCCACAGACGGCGATCTGGATGGAAGACGTTACCACCGACAACGAAGGCACCAATCCATTTAAAGACTCCCGCCACTGGATGTGAGATTCAAGGGGAGCTGACACGCTTGGGGCTTTTCCTAACCCAAGTCCTCAGCTACATGGAGGAATACGGGTGGCATATCCCCAGCGACAAAACCCGTATCCGGATTGTGCAATCTGCCCTGGATGGGCCGACCGCAGATTGGGTGGTGAACTTGCACGACTCCAATGCCCCAGAGCTCAACAACTTCAACCGTTTCATGTCCTCTCTGAGAAGGCGATTTGAGGACTCTCTGGCTGATCACAAAGCCCGCGAAAGGATAAAAATGATGAGACAAGGCAAACGCCCGGTAGCCGAATATACACAAGAATTCTGGGCCATTGCCAGCAAACTGAACTGGCCGGAAGACATCCTCCTTAGCCATTTCAAAGATGGACTAAATTATGACCTATATGATGCTTGCCTGCCCTGAGGGGACCCACACCAACTTGAGGAATGGTACGTCTTGGCAGAGGAAGCAGAAATCGACATACTGAAGAGGCAATGCCGAGGAAAACAATGGAGCCGCTCACCGCCTGAGTTGACACGTGAACCAGTGAAACCATCGGCTACGGCCAAGAAGCAAATGGGGTGTTTCAAGTGTGGGAGAGAAGAGCATTGGGCTGTAGAATGCCGCTCAAAAGCCCCCCAGCACAACCCAGACAGATCACCGGCCAGCAAATCCGGAAAATCTCCAGCTAAGCCAAAAGAACCTGCCATGAGAATGATTGAGGCTGTGGAATCCCCCAACTCTGATCATCAGGGGGAAAGAACTCCAGCCTACACCGCAGGGCCGGTGGACGCCTCAGACGACAGCTCGGAGGGCGAACCCCTGGTAAGTGGACGCATCGCACCCATCCTCAAGACAGTGACTATATTAATTCCCCCATGCCTGAAGCCGTGAAGGTGAAAGCCTTAATAGACTCTGGCTGCACCCGCTGCCTCATTAGCCCGATGCTAGTGGGGAATCTGGGCATTCCGTCAAGGAGACTGGAACAACCAATCTTATTTGGCCAGTTAGATGGGTCCATAGCAGGGGGGGTGCAAGCTACCCTAGCCACTTTACCAATACACCAATGTTTGTAGTGACCCCAGGCATGGAATGCCCGATGATCCTAGGGATGGAATGGTTAAAGAAATGGAATCCCTGGGTAAATTGGAGGATGGCAGAAATCAATTTCCCAAAAGGGGACCCTACAAACTTAAAACCCCAAGGGGATCTACCAAAATTAAGAACGGAAAAAGCATCCATGGGAGAGGAAAAGGAACTACCAGAAATACCAGAGGAATACAGAGACCTTGCTGAAGTTTTCAGTGAGGAGAGGGCGGATGAGCTCCCCCCCCACCGACCCACGGACTGTGCCATTGAATTCAAGCCTGGGACAAAACTCCCAAAGCCCAGATTATACTCCATGAGCCCAAAGGAGAAGGAGGAAATGGAAAGATTCATAAAGAAAAACCTAGAAAGGGGGTTCATTGAGCCAGCCAAGCCTAAAGTGGCTGCCCCGGTCCTCTTTAGAGAGAAGAAGGACGGCTCTTTA
>NW_015388122.1:344948-349040 GCF_001527695.2 Protobothrops mucrosquamatus
CTAAACTAGACCTAAGGGAAGCTTACTATCACATGAGAATTAAGGAAGGGGATGAATGGAAGAACGCATTTAACTGCCCCATGGGGTGCTACCAATTCAAAGTCTTGCCATTTGGATTACAAGGGGCCCCCGCAGTATTTATGCAATTAATCAATGACGTTCTAAGGGAGCACCTATTTAAGGGGGTCCTGGTTTACTTAGACGACATTCTTATCTTCACCGAATCAAAAGAGGAACATGTCAACCTAGTCAGAGCAGTTTTAAAGAAACTGCGAGCCGCCCACCTATATGCCAAACTCTCGAAATGCAAATTTCACCAGGAAAGGATAGACTACCTAGGTTATCACATATCCCCACAGGGCATTGAAATGGACCCAGAGAAGGTCAGAGCAGTATTAGAATGGGCACCACCCCGCACAAGAAAGCAACTGCAAAGTTTCTTGGGCTTCGCAAACCTTTACCGCCAATTCATCCCCTCATTTGCCCAGATAGCCCTGCCCCTCACGAACTTACTAAAAACGAAGGGAGCATCCGCAGTAAAACCTAGCCAGCCATTAACAAGGACAATGGAGTGCCAAGCAGCGTTTGAGAGATTAAAGAGACTTTTTTCTGCTGAACCAGTACTGAGGCACCCAGACATGGATAAGCCCTTCGTAATACAGGCAGATGTAAGTGAATTGGCAGTGGGGGCTGTACTATTACAAGAAAACGATGAAGGGGTATTACAACCCTGTGCGTATACATCCAAGAAACTCACGGAAACGGAACAGCGCTGGCCCGTGTGGGAGAAAGAGGCATACGGGATACGTTGGTCATTACTCATGTGGCACCAGTTCCTTGAAGGCAACAAAACCCCTTTCCAGATGTGGACTCGCATGCCCCAATATAACAGCACGCGAGCCACTGACTCTAAACCGATGATGGTAGAATCACAACTGGCAGCGCCAGTAACCACCAGAGCCCAAGCTAAATAAAAAACCACAGCTGGGCAGCCAAACCGGAATTGAATTCCGGAAAAGTTTAGAAATAGATGAATGGTTCCAGAAAAACAAAAATGTGTGCACAATGAGAGATGGGCTGCCTTGGGTGGGGGAAAAGCTATATATACCAACAACCCAAAGAGTCACATTCATTCAGCTTTGCCATGACACAAAATCAGCAGGGCATTTTGGATTTGTAAAAACATTACACTTAATCAAACGTCAATTTTGGTGGCCATCCATAAAAAAGGACATAGAAAGTTACATGGCCAGCTGCCCAAAGTGTGCAACTGCAAAGAGGTTGCAAGGGAAATCGCCCAGACTGTTACAAACAGTGGCAAATCCCTCAGCCCCCTGGAGGGAAATAGCCATGGATTTTATAGTGAAATTACCAGAAAGCAATGGGAATACTGTTGTCTGGACGGTCACGGACTTGTTTTCCAAATAGGTGCACTTTATCCCTTGCCAAAAGATTCCCACTGCAAAAGCCTTAGCAAAACTTTTCATCCAGCATATTTAAAGATTGCATGGGGCACCCCAATGCATCATATCTGATAGGGGAGTGCAATTTACGTCTTCCTTTTTGAAGGAATTTTTATCCCTCTTAGGGACCACTCAGGGACTGACATCTAGCCATCATCCACAAGGGGATGGACAAACAGAACGGTGTCACTCAGTTCTTGAGCAATATTTAAGATGCTTTCTTAGTTTTCAGCAGTCCGATTGGACGGACCTACTCCCTTTCGCAGAAGTTGCCTACAATAATGCAGTCCACTCCAGCACAGGTTACACTCCTTTTCAAATAGCTACTGGTCAAAGTTTCAACCCCATGCCAGAATTAACCCAAAATGAACCGGCGATCTCATCACTGAAAGAATGGATGGAACAATTACAAAACACCTGGCCAGTAGTTAGAAAAGCACTAAATCAGTGGTTCTCAACCTTTTTAATGCCGCGACCCCAACCGGTCGTAAGTCGAGGACTAAACCGATCGTACGTCGAGGACTAAACCGGTCGTAAGTCGAGGACTAAACCGGTCATAAGTCGAGGACTACCCAACCGGTCGTAAGTCGAGGACTTTCCCTGCCTGGGAGCACTGCGCATGCGTGGTTCCGCCCCCTGCACCGGCCGAGGCGTAGCTGGCAAGCGGCAGACACAGAGCAGGCTGACCACCAGCTGGCCCAGCCCAAGGGAGGTAAGGCACCCGCCGGAAAAGGGGAAAAAAATGGACAAAAAAATGGCGGACAACCTTGCTTGGCGACCCCCATGAAATGGTCGATCGACCCCAAATGGGGTTCCGACCCACAGGTTGAGAACCACTGCACTAGATGAAGCTAGGCAGGCATACAAAGCACAAGCCGATAAAAAAAAGGGTTGAGCCTACACCATTCATTATAGGAGAAATGGTGTACTTATCTACAAAATACCTAAAGTCCCTACAACCCTGTAAAAAACATGGACCAAAATATATAGGGCCTTTTCCAATTAAAAGAATCATAAACCCAGTAACAGTAGAATTAGAATTACTCAAAAATCTCAGGCAAATACACCCAATTTTTCATTGCAGCTTTCTGAAAAGAAAGCATCAGTCATCGTTATGGCCAAAAATTTCCCCCCCCTCTCCAATCATGGTGGAGGGCGAACAACACTTCGAAATAAAGGAAATCCTAGATTCTAGGAGATATCATGGAGCGACTCAGTACCTAGTTGCCTGGAAACACCTTCCTGCCTCACAAAACGAGTGGGTCCATAAACGTCATGTCAGAGCCCCGAAGCTATTAAAGAAGTTTCACACAGAGTATCCTAACAAGCCTGACTAATTTTTATACCTATTTTGTTTTCTTTCAGGTGGATCTCTCTTATTTTTAAGGGGGCAGGATGTCAGAATCCAATTATATTTCATCTCTAGTTATCGACTATGGAAAACCCCATTTCTGCCCTCTCTGGATTTTGTCATACGATGAAGGGAAGGGGGGTGAACAAAGGGATTTTATGACCCTCACTTCCTTCGGTACAACTTCAAAGGGACTGAATGTGGATACCACCAAAAGGACTAATCATAACAATGGGGCTATCAGCTTTCATCTACTTCCCTCTGAAGTCTCCCACCGGCAGTGAGGAAAAAGGGGGGGGAAATGTAACACCTGGGATTGTCGCTGGAAGGATAGTGGGGTGGGGTGGAGCTGCTGGGGATGTCATGTGTCTGATTAACGAAACACTTAAAAGGACTTTCAGGCATATTTTTTTCTAAAAGCATTTATTAAGGTTACAGAGATGTCAGTACAGCATGGTGGAAATGCTTAGGTCTGGCTCCTCTTCCGTTACGCATAACATTCCAAGCATTTTCCACTCCCTTATTGTAGGGTCATGGTTCACATCTTCCAATCAACTTGGAAGATGTGATTTACTTCCGGTTTCTTTTTCCCGGGTGATCCTTATTCTCCTCCCTTTTTCCCTGTTGCCTGGTTTAACTATAAAAATACCAGACAGTTCTGCATATTGTCAAAGCAAGAATATACAGTATTTGCAGCGTTGACATCCGCCCCCCCTTACAAAAAGGACAGATCCTGTAAAGCAAACCAAAGCATATGTTAAGGGTTATCTTTCGGTTTGTTGGGGTGTTTCACATGAAACCTTTTGACCAATCTATTAGTCTTTACTTCACTGGATTTCACCCAGGTGGCTTCGGATAACGGGTATCCTTCCATTGTACTAGATACTGCAATTTCCCTCTAAAAATTCTAGAGTCAAGAATACGCTTTACTTCATAGTGGGTCTGTCCCGCAACCACAAGAGGCCCAGGTGCTTTTTTTGGAGGGGGTCTTAACGTGGAACCCCGATATGGTTTCAACAAGCTACAATGGAAAACTGGGTGAATTTTCCCTAAGAGTTTAGGGAGTTTTAGCTCTACTTTGACTGGGTTGATGATCCTTACTATGGGGAAAGGCCCCAAGAACTTTGGTCCCAATTTCTTGCTGGGCAACTTGAGGCGTAGATATTTAGTTGACAAATAAACCTTTTCCCCAACTTGGAATGTTCTTTGGGGAGCCCTCTTTTTATCAGCCTGCTTTTTATAGGTTTCAAAAGTCTTTTTTAAAGCAGCTTTTGTGTT
>NW_015388122.1:350132-355938 GCF_001527695.2 Protobothrops mucrosquamatus
GGTGCTTTAGGACCGGTTCAGCAGCAAATAGTCTCTTTAAATTTTCAAAAGCTGTTTGACAGCCCATTGTCCATGCTAGTGGTTGGCCCGGTCGTGGCTTCCCTCCTCCTTTGCCTGTTTTGAGTAGTTCTGTAAGGGGTAGGGCAATCTCGGCAAAAGAGGGGATGAATTGACGATAAAAGTTGGCAAAACCCAGAAAACTCTGGAGCTGTTTGCGAGTCTTTGGGGGCTGCCATTCAATTATGGCTTTCACCTTGGCTGGATCCATTTCAATACCCTCATTGGAAATTCTGTAACCAAGGTAGTCTAATTGGGTTTGGTGAAATTCACATTTCGACAATTTGGCATAAAGCTTGGCATTCAATAGTTTCTTTAACACTTCCCTCACCAGCTTTATGTGATCAGTCATATTCGTGCTGTATATCAGGATATCATCGAGATACACCAGATACACCAGAACCCCTTTGTACAAGTGATCAAGTAATCAACTGCATGAATACAGCTGGGGCCCCCTGTAGTCCAAACGGCATGACTTTGAACTGATAGCTCCCCATTGGACACTCCAAGAAAAGGAGTCAGAAAAAGATGGTGACTCTGATGTGAAGCAGGAAAGGGTTGAAAGTCAAGAGCAGTCAATCCCACGCAGGTCAGAGCGATGGAACAAAGGGATTTCACCTGACAGGTATTCTGCTAGGAAAGTAAGGGTGTGTAATGTGTGGTATGAGCCAAGAAACTATCAGGAAGTATTGGCACTACACAAAGTGGAGCAAGTGAAGTGGAAAGAGGCCATGGACAAAGAAATGAAATCCATGGATGAACATAAAGTGTTCACCTCTATGACTTTGCCACAAGGCTACAAAGCTGAGTGTAGGATGTAAATGGATATACAAAAGGAAAGTGTTACCCAACAATGAAGTCCAATATAAGGCAAGATTAGTGGCACAGGCATTTTCGCAGAAGAAAAATATGCACTATGATGAGGTGTTTGCACCAACAGTAAAAAGTGAAACTATAAGATTGGCACTAGCATTGGCAACAGCACGTGGGCATAAAATTTGGCACTTTGATATAACCACAGCATTCCTCAATGCAGAGTTGGAGGAAGAAATTTACATGGTTCAAGCACCAGGGTATGAAAGTAAAAAGGCTGGCACTGTGTATAAACTGAACAAGGCCATTTATGGGCTGAAGCAATCAGCCAGAAATTGGAACATCTGTTTAGATGTGGCACTGAAAGGTCTTGGGTTCAAGAGTTGTAAGGCTGATGGTTGCATATATACTGCAAGGTTCCACAGTGAGGATTGTCAATTATTAGCATTTGTGGATGATCTTTGCTTCATTGCAAAGGATCTGGCACAGGTGAAAGAATTTGCTAATCAATTGGAGAAAAAGTTTGAGTTGAAAAGTCTGGGTGAAATACAAAACTATATTGGTGTAGCGATACAAAAAACTGGGAAAGATGGCTACGTTCTCAGTCAAAGAAGGAAAATTGAACAGCTGTTGGAGAGATACAACATGAAGGATTGTAATTCTGCTCCAACACCCATGAGTAGATTTTCACAACACTTTAGGTGAGGACAAAAGTGAAACCTGTGATCAGGAGATATATCAGCAATAGGAAGCCTGTTATATCTGTCACAGTGGTCCAGACCAGACATAGCTTGTGCAGTAAGCAACGTAAGTCGCTTTATTGCCGCACCAATGCAGCATTGGATGGGTGTGAAAAGAATTCTCAGGTATTTGAAGGGAACTGTGAATTTGATTATGCCAATGATGTGCAAACCAGAAAGTCCAATTCTGGGTTTGTGGTATTATTTGGAGGGACTTTAATTGGATGGAAGTCCAGAAAACAAACAACTGTAGCTATTTCTACTGCAGAGGCAGAATTTATTGCTCTGTCTGAACTTTGTTCAGAGGTAACCTGATATGTACAGCTGTTCATTTTTCCACATCTGAGGAATTCGAGAAACCACTTGGTTTCCAGATCAGAGGTTTACCTGAGGAGTTAGCCCAAGGCATATTCTCACAATTGGTGGTAAAAATCCTATTAAGACAGAAAAGTTGAATTTTGAGACAGAGCTTAAATTTGAAATTTGAAAAACAAATACATATTCATGTTTCCCCAGACTGGGGAAGCGAAAAAAACAATTCTTTTTTGGATCTGAGCTTTCCCTGAGGAAATAGCCCAAGGCATATCTTGCAATTGCTGGTAAAAATCCATTAAGGCAGAAATCTCAAATTTTAAGACCAAATTTGAAAAACAAACAGATATTCATGTTTTCCTGGGCTGAGGAAGCTGAAAAACCACTTGTTTTTAGTATCTGAGCTTTCCTTGAGGAGTTAGCCCAAGGCATATCTTGCATTTGGTGATAAAACTAGAGCTCAAAGTTGAAAAACAAATACATACTCATATTTCCCCGGCCTAGTGCAGCAGAAAATCCACTTCTTTTCCAGACCTGAGATGTTCAAGAGGAGTTAACCCAAGGCATATTTCCTGATTAGTGGTAAATCTCAACTCAGTCATTAAACAAACTTGATGTCAACGCTGCTAATATTGAATATTCTTGCTTTGACAAAATATGCAGAACTGTCTGGTATTTTTAGGGTTAATTCAGATGACAGAGAAAAGGGAGGGGAATAACAACAAAAGCCGGGAAAAGGAACGGAAGTGAATCTCTGCCCTCTGGGCTAATTGGAAGATGTGACCTGTGACTGCAAGATAAGGGAGGGGTTTAGCAAGAAAAGTTAGATGCCAGCAAAGGAATTCAGATTCTGGCATAAACCTCCATGATTGCCGTCAATTTATAACACTGTTAATAAAGGCTTTAGGATAAACATGTCTGAAAGTTCTTTGAAGTGTTTAATTAGTCGGAACCATGACACTTGAATTTTGAGAATGAGCTCAAATTTAAAAAACAAAAGCAGATTCATGTTCCACTGGTTTGGAGAAATGGAAAAACCAGTTCCTTTCCCAATTTAGGTTTCCAAGAGGAGTTAACCCAAGGTCTATCTCATCATTTGCAGTAGATCTCAATTTAGTCAGAAAACTTGAATTTTGAGACAGAACTAAAGTTGAAAACCATCTCCTTTTCCAGATACGAGCTTTCCCGGAGGAATTAGCTGAAGTCATATCTCGCAATTGGTGGAAATTCCCATTCAGCCAGAAACCTCGCACTTTGACCAGAGCTTAAATTTGAAAAACAAACAAATATTCAGGTTCCCCCAGGCTTGGGAAGCCGAAAAACCATTTACTTTCCACATCTGATCTTTCCCACTCAGCCAGAAACCTCAAATTTTGAGACAGAGCTCAAATTTGAAAAACAGCCACATGTTCATGTTCTCCCAAGCTGGGGAAGCAGAAGTACCACTTCTTTTCAAGATATGAGCTTTCCTGGAAGCATTTTCAGAAAGACCTCAAGTTTAAAAAACAAAGATATTCATGTGTTCCTGGGATGATGAAGTTGAAAAACCTTTTCCAGATCTTTCCCTGAGGAATTAGCCAAAGTTATATCTCGCATTTGGGGGTGAAATTCCCATTCAGTCAGAAACCTCGTATGTTGAGACAGAGCTTAAATTTGAAAAACAAACACATATTCAGGTTCCCCCAGCCTTGGGGAGATGAAAAACTACATATTCCACCTCTGATCTTTCTGTGCTGTTAGTCCAAGGCATATTCTTGCAATATGGTTTAAAATTCCCATTCAGCCAGAAACCTCAAAATTTGATACAGTCAAATTTGAAAAAGGACAGATATTCATGTTCCCACAGGCTGGGGAAGCTGAAGAACCACTTCTTTTTAGGATCTGAGCTTTCCCTGAAGAGTTCCCTGAAGAGTTGCGGCATGTTTCTGCAATTGGGAGTAAAATTGCCATTCAGCCAGAATCCTCACATTTTCTGAAAGATTCATTTGTTCCCAGAATGCCGAAGCTGAAAAACCACTTCTTTTCCAGATCTGAGCTTTCCCTGAGGAATTAGCCAAACTCATATCTCGCAATTGGTGGTGAAATTCTTATTCAGCCAGAAAGCTCGCTTTTTGAGAAAGCTCAAATTTAAAAAACAAAGACATTCATGTTCCCCCACGAAGGGGAAGCTGAAGAACCACTTATTTTCTGGATCTGAGCTTTCCCAGAGAGCCCAAGTATAACTTGCAATTTGTGGTAAAAATGTCATTCAGCCAGAAAGATCGAATTTTGAGTACGAGCTCAAATTTGAAAAACAAAAAGATGTTTTCCTGGGCTGAGGAACCCAAAACACCACTTGTTTTCCTGATCAGAGCTTTCAATGAGGTTAGCCCAAGGCAAATCTCGCAGTTAGCGGTAAAAATGCCATTCAGCCAGAAAGATCGAATTTTGAGTACGAGCTCAAATTTGTAAATCAGACACATATTCATGTTCCCCTAGGTTGGGGAAGCTGAGGAGCCACTTCTTTTCAGGATCTGAACTTTCCCTGAAGTTCCCAGAAGAGTTGCACCATGTACTCACAATTGGAGGTAAAATTCCCATTCAGCCAGAAACCTCACATTTTCTGAAAGAGCTCTTTTTTATATAAAGTTTTATTGATTAGGTTTTTTTTAACAGAATTCAATAGTAATATTCAACAAAAACATGTTGTCTGGGTATCTTATTCACTAATACAAATTAAATTCCTAATCCCTAAATCTTTTCTCTAACCATTGATAAAATAAGTCCCAAGTTTGAAAATATTTTGTTTCTTCTTTTTCTTTCAACCTTAAAGTAAGTCTGTGCATTTCCACACAGTCTAGTATTTTTTAAATTATTTCTTCTTCTGGTGGTATTTCTTCGTTCTTCCAATATTGTGCAAATATAATTCTTGCCGCTGTTATCACATGTAGAATCAAATATGTACTTTGCTTATCAAGTTTTTCTGGCATTATACCTAGTAAAAAAATTCAGGTTTATAGTTATGTTTTTCTCTAACATTTTTTCTACCCAAGTGTGGATTATTGTCCAATATCTCCTTGCTGTAACACATGTCCACCACATATGATAATAAGAACCTGGTTTGTGTTTACATTTCCAACATTTCTCTGACATATTTTTAAACATTTTTGCTAATCTTGTTGGTGGCAAGTGCCATCTATAGAACATTTTATATGTTTTCTTTATATGAAGCTGACATTGTCAATTTATAGTTTCTTTCCCACAAACGTTGCCACTTCTCTAAGTCTATATTATATCCAAAATTCTTTTTTAATAAGATTTTATTGATTTTTTCTTACATACATATAATACTTTTTCCATCTTTCCAAGTCCAGTTTTATTTGATTCAATAATTTTATGTACTTATCTTTTTTATTGTTGAACATCTTGCCAATAAATGTATGCTCAAATATTTAACCTTTTTCACTATCTGTAACTCTGTTTTTTCTGACATTTGGTTTTTTTTGTTTATCTGTGAGGTTCTTGACTATTACTTTAGCTTTTTCTTTATTTATTTTTAATCCTGCCATTTCACCATACTGTTCTATCTTTCCCAGTAGTTTAGGAATCATCTCCAAAGGTTCTTCTAAGATAAATACTAAATCATCAGCAAATGCTTGTAATTTATATTTTTCGCCTTTTATCTCCAGTCCTTTAATTTCTGTATCTTGTCTGATATTTCTGTTTAAAACTTCCAGAGTGAAAATGAATAACAATGGGGATAACGGACATCCTCGCCTTGTGCCTTTTCTTATTTCAAAGCTCTCAATACAATCTCCATTCATGATCACTTTGGCTGTCTGTTTGTTATATATTGTTTTTATCATATTTATAAAGTCTTGTCCAAAGTCTATTATTTGTAATTG
>NW_015388122.1:358561-382233 GCF_001527695.2 Protobothrops mucrosquamatus
TTTGTAATCCACATTAAGCAGTGAAATCGGTCTGTAGTTTTTAATCTGTGTCAAATCTGAATCTTCTTTTGGTATTAGAGTAATATTTGCTTCCATCCATGTGGCTGGAAGTTTTGCCTCTAACAAAAGTCCATTACAAACATCTTTCAATGGTTCACTTAGTATATCTTGTAAATTTTTATTATAGCTCTGCTGGTAGCCCATCTGGACCCGGTGTTTTTCCATTTTTTTGTCTTTTTATGGCCTCTGATATTTCCATCATTGTAATTCTTTCCTCTAACATGGTTTTAAATGTCTCTGGGATTTTTGGAAGATTATTTCCTTCTAAATATTGAACAGTTCTCTTTCTTGAAGTTTCCTCTTTATTGTACAATTCCTTGTAGTATTCCTTAATTATCTTTTTTATTTCTTCATTTTTAAATTGTAGACAGCCTTTTCGATCTACCAAATTTTATATCATTTTCTTCTCTTTCTGTTTTTTAAATTTATAAGCTAACCATCTTCCTGGTTTATTTGCATTTTCAAAAAAACCTGTTTTGCTCTCTTTATCTGCTCTGCCACTTTTTCTGAGTCCAACAAGTTTAGTTTATGTTTTATTAATTCCATTTCTCTTTTCAAAGTCTTTTTCTGTGGATTTTTTTGTAATTCTAATTCTAATTTTCCAAAAACTTTTTTAATAGTACGTATTGCTGTCTTCTCTGTTTATTTTTATTTGCTGTATATGTTATGGCTATGCTTCTAAAGTATGCTTTAGCTGTATCCCATACATTTTGTAATGTTGTATCTTTTTTGTTTTCTTTAAAGAAGAACTCCATTTCTTTTTTCGCTAATTCTATAAATTCTCTTTCTTTTAACCTAGATTTATTTAAAGTCCATCTTGGTCTTTTTTGTATTCCTCTCCATATCACTTTTAACGGATTATGGTCTGCTCATGTACCTATTTCTATCTCAATTTCATGTATATTCATCCTCAATTCAGATGTCATCCAAATCATATCAGTTCTTGACCAGGATTTTTGGCTGTTTGAATAAAAGTTGTATTGTAATTTTTCTGAATTAATTTCCCTCCAAACGTCTTGTATTCCAATTTCGTCTGTCATATAAAAAAATGTCCTAGGTAGTCTTCTTCCAGTTTTCCCTGTTCCATGTACTATTGCATTAAAGTCTCCTACTAGACAAATATTTTGGTACTCCATTTCTATTATTTTTCTATGTAAGTTCTGATAGAATTCTTCTTGATTATTGTTTGGTGCATACATTGCTACTAATAATGTTTGTTTTTGGTGTAGATATATTTCTACCATTACAATTTTTCCTTCTTCATCTGAGTACACCATTTTAGAATCTATTGTCTCTTTGATATATATAGCAACACCTCTTTTTCTGATGTGCTGATGCATAATAAAGTTTCCCAATTTTTGAATATTTCAATAATTTATGATGTTGTTTTTTTATATGTGTCTCTTGCAAACAGATTATATCTATATTCAATTTCTGTAGTTTCCTAAAAAATTTCTTTCTTTTTGATGGGGAGTTTAGTCTATTTATGTTCACTGAAAAAATTCCATTTTCCTTCTCCATTCCCATCTCCATTATTTATATTTAGGTCTAGTTGCTCTCGTAATCCTCTGTTCTCTGGCAGTTCCTTTACCTTCACCCTCTTGCTCATCTTTCTGTTCTTCTATTTGTATAGTTGCTCCTTGGGCTGTCTCTTCCATTTGTTCCTGTTGCTTACTCTCCTCTTGTCGTTGTTGCACTCCTTCATCTAGAATTGCTCGATTTCTTGCTTCGAAGTCCTCTGCTTTCCAGATTGAATCCAGTTGATATCTTGTGTTATTCCAGTTTATTAAGATGCCTTCTGGCATTAACCATCTAAAGTTTATGCCTTTTGCAATCAGCTTTGTAGTTAAAAAATGGTAGTGTCTTCGAGTGTCTCTTACTCTCTTAGATATCTGTTTTAAAACCACGATTTCTTTATTTTTGTATTGTAATGGCTCATCTCTCACTTTTCTTAGTAGAGATGACTGCGCGCAAGCGCTTTCATCCTTACTATACCTGGATGTCCCTCATGCAGAGAGAGCAAGATTCTAGACCTCAATGAGGCTGGGATGACTACCCTACTACCTCATAACAGGCACCCCTTGAAAGTGGAAAGTTCATGTTTCCTTTGCCAGAAGCCTTGAAACTCTGTATCTGGACACGTGTCAGGCCATCCTGACAACACCCAGGTCAGCACGCGTGTGAGTGTGTGATCAGTGGCAGTTTCTGCAACCACGTCCCTAGCATTTAGGGGCGATTCAGGCAACTCCTGAATGGAGAGAATGTTAATAGCAGGAGCAGGATCTGCCTCTATTTGTTTGAGAGGCAATCTGCTGAGGCCGTCTGCATGGCCCATCTCTTTTCCAGGTTTGTGGATTAGACTATAATCATATGCTGACAGGAAAATTGACCATCTCAGCATACGTGGGGAAATAATGTGTGGTGCCTGTTTTTTAGTTGTAAACAAACCCAGCAAAGGCTTATGGTCTGTATAGACTGTGAAATGGCGGCCATATAAGAAATCATGGAATTTCTTTATGCCAGCCACTATTGCCAAGGCTTCTCTGTCAATCTGAGCATAATTCCGCTCTGCAGATGACAGAGTCCTTGAATAATATGCTACAGGGACCTGTGTCCCATCAGACTTCAGGTGGCTAAGTACTGCTCCCACCCCATAAGGAGATGCATCACATGCGATGCATACAGGCAGTTGCTCATTGAAATGCGCTAACACAGCATTTGAAGAGAGCAAGGCCTTAACCTCATTGAAACTCCTTTCATGGACTTTAGTCCACTGCCATGGAGCCTGCTTATCTAAGAGCCAGTGTAACGGCTCTGCCACTGCAGCCTTATGTGGGAGGAATGTGTGATAGAAATTTAAGAGCCCCAAGAAAGCTTGCAGCTCACTCTTGGACTTGGGCCTGCTGAATCGCTTGAAACTTGGATTCAGCAGGCTGAATGCCTTGGGCATCAATCCTGAACCCTAAGACGTCAGTGGAAGTGACTCCTATCTTGTATTTATCCTGCTTCAATTTAAGGCCTGCTTTGCGGAAACGCAGCAAGACAGCCCTTAACCTTTCTGCTAGATTTTGAGATGACTCCCCAGCAATGAGGACGTCATCGAAGTAGGAACAGATCCCAGGAATACCCTGAAGTGTGCATTCCATGACACTTTGGAATATGCCAGGGGCCACATTAATCCCAAATTGCAGTCTTTTGACCTTAAAGGCCCCCCTGTGTGTTACAATCGTCTGAGCCTCTGCAGTTGCCTCATCAACAGGTAGCTGTTGATAGGCCTGTGCCAGATTAAGTTTCGCAAAAATGCACCCCCCCCCTTTGAGGGAGGCCAGAATGTGACTTACCACAGGCACTGGATATGCGTGCTGTTGCAATGCTTTATTCAATGTGCACTTATAGTCTGCGCATATGCGGACTTCTCCATTAGCCTTTAGAGGCGTTACTATGGGGGTTTCCCATGGACTAGAGTCCACAGGTTCTAAGATGCCCTGCTGGAACAATTTGTCCAGCTGTGCATCTATCTTGCTTTTGAGGGCAAAAGGCACCCTTCTAGGCTTGACCCTGATGGGTGTGATAGTTGGGTCTAAACGTAATGCAATGGGAGGCCCCTTGTAAGATCCTAGCTCTGAACTAAACACATCAGCAAACTCCTTGCAGACCTCTGCAAGGCCCAACGTTTGCAAGTTGTGCAGCCCAGTCACCTGGATTCCCAGAGCTTCAAACCAATCGAGTCCAATAAGACTCGTGCATTCACCCCCAACTACCACCACATCCAGGAAATCCTCAAAATCCTTACACTGCACCTTGAGTGTGGCCTCCCCCTTTACACTGACCTTGGAATTCTGAAAATCAGTGAGTATTAGATTCGATGGCCTGAGTTTAACTCGAAGGCCACTACTGCTGCAAATCCTTTTGAAGGTGTCAAGTGAAATGATTGATAGAGCGGACCCTGTGTCCAACTCCATCAATAAAGGAACCCCTTGCAACTTCACGTCAATGCGAAATTTTTTCTTAAGGGGCTTGTGTGTCCCTGTTCTCAGAATACTCCTGCGCGATGTGCAGAAACCCACCCTGTGTTGGCTGGGGACCCTGGTACCTTTCTGAAGCAATTCTTCCCGAGGTTGGACCTTCTGGTGACCCAAACAGATGGAAGCAATGTGGCCTTGCCTACCACATGCCCGGAAAATGGCAGAGCAAAATCTGCAGTCAGCTCGCTTGTGGCGTCCTCCACACCCGAAGCACTGAAGAGATGCTGGGGCCTTGTCTGGACGCTCCTTCATCCTTCTCTCTGCTGGCTGGTGAAGTCTGTCCACCTCCTCTTCAGGATCCGCTTCTGACTCTTCTTGAGAGTCCTCTTGATGGATGGTCACGGTGGCTGGAGGGTTCCTGGTGAGCTGCAAAGCCTTCACTGCGCTGCCTGCTGCTTCCTCAGCTGCAACCTCTCTCTTGGAACAAGACCTCTTCTTTCGCAAAGATGTTCTGTTGCAGGTCTCTACTTCGTAAGCCACACACGAAGTGATCTCGCAGCCTCTCTTCCAGATCCTTGAACTCACAAGGCCTGGCCGCTTGTCTTAAGGCAGCAATAAAATACGCAGAAGATTCACCTGGCCTCTGGTCTCTCTGCTCGAACGCGTGCCTCCAAGCGATGACAGATTATTTAGGCTGAAAATATTCCTTCAACATCTTCTTCAAGTCAGCGTACGTTACTGACTCCAGAAGTGCAGGGGCCACCAGATTTTCCACGATGTCAAAAGCTTCCTGTCCACAGGCACACAGAAGAGTTGCTGCCTTCAGGCCATCTTCTCTGATTTGATTTACTCTAAAGTAGTTCTCCTCCCTTGCTACGTATGAATTCCATCTCTCTGGGTGGGAGACATTAAAGTCAGTCAAGTGGCCAATTTTCGACATCGTAAACTTTTACAGCCTTCGCTAATTGCCTCCTCTGCAAGCTAATAGTTGGGAAAGATTCCTTTTGCCGAGCTCACCTCCAGCGATGCTGTACTGGCAGGCTGAGTCGCGAATGCAGGACGCCGTCTTCCCAATCTTCAGGACTTCCTTGGTGAGTCCTATTTGTTTTTCTTGCTTGCAGGGATCCCACCTTCATCGCCAGTGTTGTGTTTTTGGTTCATTGGCAATTGACGAAGACACATGGTGTCTTCTCCTACAACTTACTCTTCTCCTACAACCAAGCAAACAGCAAAAGGCACGCAGGCCTTTTACAGGGCCAGAAACCCAGACAGTGTGAACCAATAGGAATTGACCATTTTTGTGCCTTGCGCATGCGCACAAGGCTGGCACCACCTTGTCTGGTCCCGTGCAGCTTTTGGTTTGCCCGGGACCGTTTGCAACAATTCTGAGCCTGTTTTCAGCTCTAGCAGGCTCAGGACACAACAATTATCAAATGCCTTTTGGGCATCTAAAAATACTAATGCCAGTTGTTTCTCTGGATTCAGTTCATAATATTCCAATATGTCTAGTATTACCCTCAAATTATTTTTTATTTCTCTCTTTGGCAAAAATCCATTTTGGTCTGGGTGTATAAATTCAATCAAAAATCTTTTCAGCCTCTCAGCTATTATTGAAGTGAAGATTTTGTAGTTCACATTTAGTAATGATATCGGTCTATAGTTATTTATCTGGGTCAAATCTGAGTCCTCTTTTGGTATCAAAGTAACTGTCATGGTTCCAATAGATGAAGCCATTTAAAAGAACTTCGAGGCAAAGATTTCTTCCTTAAAGAACATTTTATTCAGGAAACAAAGTATCGGCACTTACATAGTTGAACCCAAGACTAAAGTTCACTCCCCTCTGATACAATGTAACAAGTTGCAATTCCCACCTAAGAAAGGCTGTCATAAATCACATTCACCAATTAATCTAAAACACTGGCTCTCCCTACTTTTCAGCCCACCAAAACTTTATCTAGAATTGACCTTGAAGCTCATCCAGCTGCAATTGTTTAAGTTAACTGAAAAAGCTCAAGCATTTCCCCCTTCCCCCTTCTACATCTGAGAATCCCAAACAACAGAAAAGCACAAAGAAAGCAAAAGGTAAAATGGCTGCAATTTCTTAATTGTTACAGCATTGACAGTAACATTTGCTTCTGTCCATGTGTTTGGGAGTTTTGCTTCCAATAAAAGTTAGTTACATATATCTTTCAATGGTAAACAATGTATCTTGTAAGCATTTATAAAACTCTGCCAGGAGTCCATTTTGTCCCAGTGTTTTTTGTCTTTTTATTGCCTCTGTCAGTTCCATCATTGTTATTTTTTCATTTAACATAGTCTTGAAATTTCCTGGAATTTTGGGTAAATTATTTTCTTCCAATATTGAGTCATTTTCTCCCATGGAGTTTCTTCCTTAGCAAATACAGTTTCTCATAGTATTCTTTAATTATCTTTTTATTGCTTCATTTTTAAATTGTAAACAGCCTTTTTCATCTACTAAATTATTTATCAATTGTTTCTCCTGTTTTTTTAAGTTTATAAGCTAACCATCTTCCTGGTTTATTTGCATTTTCAAAAAAGTTTTGCTTTGCCCTTTTAATTTGCTGTGCCAATTTTTCTGATTCTATTAAATTTAATTTATGTTTTATTATTTCCTTTTGTCTTTTCAATATTGTCTTTTGTGGGTTTATTTGTAGTTCAAGTTCTATTTTTTTTTAATTCTTCTCTTAACAACTGACATTGTTGTCTCTTTTCTTTATTTTTTGCGCCATGTATGTTATCGGTACACCTCGAAAATATGCTTTGGCTGTATCCCATACATTTTGTAATGTTGTATCTTCTTTTTTATTTTCTTTAAAGAAAAATTCCATTTCTTTTCTTGCTAATTCTATGAATTCTTTCTCTTTTAATATAGATTGATTCAAAGTCCATCTTAATTTTTTCTGCATTCCTTTCCACACTATTTTTAAAGGATTATGATCTGCCAAGTACCTAATTCTATTTCAATTTCCTGCATATTAACCTTTAATTCAGGCATCATCCAAATCATAACAATTCTAGACCAAGATTTATGACTATTAGAATAAAATGTATATTGTGATTTTCCTGGGTTTGTTTTCTCTCTAAATACCTTGTACACCAATTTCCTCTATCAATTTCCTCTTAAAAAAATTCTTAGGTAATCTTTTTCTTCCTTGTTTCCCTGATTTACTGCTTTTGTAATCTAATGTCCCATCTACTATTGCATTGAAATCCCCAATTAAGCATATATTTTGATATTCCATTTCTACTATATTTCTGTGAAGGTTTTGATAAAATTCATTTTGTTTATTATTTGGTGCATATATTGCTATCAAAAGTATCTGTTTTAGATTTAAAAATATTTCTACCATTAGTATTCTTCCTTCTTCATCTGCATAAATCATTTTGGAATCTATTGTCTCTTTAACATATATAGCTACTCCTCTTCTTTTTTGTTGAGCTGATGTGTAATAAAGTTTTCCAAGTTTTGGATTTTCCAAAAAAAATTATGATGTTGGTTTTTTATGTTTGTCTCTTGCAAACAAATTATATCAATGTTTAATTTCTGTAGTTGTTTGAAAATTCATTTTCTTTTTGATGGGCAATTCAATCCATTTATATTCACTGAAAAAAATCCATTTTCCTTCCCCATTTTGATTTACTTATATTTAGGTCTTGTTGATCTCATAGTCCTCTGGCTCTCTTACTGTTCCCTTATCTTATTGATTCATCTTCTCTTTTTCTTCCACTTGTATAATTTCCTCTATTGTTTGTTCTGTCTGTTTCTAGCTTTTTCCATCCTCTTGTTGATATTGTGTTCTTTCTCCCAGAAATGCTCTTTATCTTTCATCAAAATCCTGTGCCTTCCACACTGAATCCAATCAATATCTTGTATTATTCCAATTGATTAGAATCTTTTCTGGCATCACCGATCTAAAATTTACTCCTTTTGCAATCAGCTTTGTAGTCAAGAAATGATATTGTCTTCGAGTATCCCTTATTCTCTTGGGAATCTGTTTCAAGCACTACTATTTCTTTATCTTTATATTATAATGAGTCATCTCTGACTCTTCTTAATATCTCATCCCTTGTTGTTTTCTTCATAAATCTTACATGGACTTCTCTGGGCAATTTGTGTTTCCTCGCACAACTTGAATTCATTCTAAATATTTCATTCACTTTTTGCTGCATCTCTAATATTTCAATTTTTAGGGCCTTTGCTATAGATTAATAATCACTTCTGCTATATCTTCCTCTTTATCTTCTGGTGTATTCTGGAATCTCAAATAGTGTACTGCTTTCTCCATTTCCAAGGCAGCGACCGCCCCTTCTAAGTTTTGATTTGCTTGTTCTAATCCTTCATTCTCTGTCATTAGTGCTTCAATTTTTCCCCCAGTATCTTCTGATTAATCTTCCACCTTCTCAATTCTTTGTTCATTTTTAAGAATCATTTGTTGATGAACCTCAAATTGTGTCATGTCAAGCATTTGTTCATCTAGTTTATCAAGATTGCTTTTTGTTTCTTGGTGATTCTTCTGCATAATTTCTTGCATTAGTTATAAAGTTGCGTGCATCTCTTTTTGAAGAATGTTTGCCTTCTCTCATTGTAACATTGCTTCAATAGACTTGCTGGACTGGATGTTCCAGAAGTGGGTGCAGAAGCAGGGTTTTTTCTAATTTTAGTGTGGTTTGGTGCACTCATTGTTCAATCAAGCAAATTTTGTAAATCCACAAGGAGAAGGAAAAAAAGCCAACTGCTTTAGGCTATAATCCAACTTTAGAAAGAGCAAACTGTTTTAGGCTACAATCCAACTTTAAAAAGGAGCCAACTGTTTTAGGCTATAATCCAAGTTTTAAAAGAGCCAACTGCTTTAGGCTATAATCCAAGTTTCAAAAAGGGCCAACTGGTTTAAGCTGTAATCCAACATTAAAAAAAAACCAACTGCATCAATCTAATCCAGATATTTCTCAGTTCGAAGATTAAAAAAAAACCTCTGTCTCTAAATAGTTTCTATAATAGTTATGTCTAGAGTTAAAAGATGTAGTTAAAAAAAAACTTTGTTTTTTCTTTTGTAGAGTTACAGAATGTTCTTTGTTTAGCACAGTGTCATCACTCTTCTGGTTCTTTCTGTATTATTGTAGTATCTTCCTTCACCACTAGATGTCCTCATTAATTACAATGTCTCTATCCAGTAATAAAACTTTTATTTAAAATACTCTTTCACAACAAAGTAAAAAAGTCTTCCCAACTCAAGAAAGTTAGCTCCAAAAAATTATTTTTTCAATCAGTCTCAAATCTTTTCTGTGTATTTTTATATTCCTTAATTTTGTTCCCCCATTTCATATTTCTCGCTGCTTTTAACTCTCTTCTTTCCAAGTCTTCTTGGGTTTTTACTTTTAAAAATTATCCAGTTCAGGGATTTATAGTTTAAAAGTCCATAGGGAAGAGAAATAAAGAACAATCTCACCCAGATCTCACACGTTGTTGACAGTCAGCTGTTTGGCGGTGCTGCCGCTGCTCTTCACTTCTTCCCCTGCTGTCTATGGCTTGGATTGTCTGCATATTTGCTGGCAGCCTTTCTCCCGCCTGTTTAAAGAGTTCCCTCGGTCCGTTTGGGCCAACCACTGTTGGCTCTGAACTCCCAAGGTTTCCCTTCCTCCTCGTTGCCTCTCCAGGGTGACTTTCCAACCTCTCTGGCTCTCCAAACAAAGCAAAATCGGACTAGGAAACCGGAGCTCCAATTTCTTTCATCCGTGTCACCATGACACCCGGCGTAAACTCGAAAGAGCTCAAGTTTTAAAGACAAAGATATTCATGTGTTCCCAGAATGCCAAAGCCGAAAAACCACCTTTTCTGGATCTGAACTTTCCTTGAGGAATTAGCCAAAGTTATATCTTGCATTTGGTGGTGAAATTCCCATTCAATCAGAAACCTCGCATGTTGAGACAGAGCTTAAATTTGAAAAGCAAATTTCAGGTTCCCAGGAAGCCAAAAAACCACTTATATTTCACATCTGATCTTTCCGTGCGGATAGCCCAAGGCATATTCTTGCAATTTGATTTAAAATTCCCATTCAGCCAGAAACCTCAAATTTTGAGACAGAGCTCAAATTTGAAAAGCAAAAAGATATTCATGTTCTCCCCGGCAAGGGAAGCTGAAGAACCACTTATTTTCTGGATCTGACCTTTCCCAGAGGAGTTAGCCCCCAGTATGTCTCGCAATTTGTGGTAAAAGTCCCATTCAACCAGAAAGGTCGAATATTGCGTACAAGCTCAAATTTGAAAAACAAAAAGATATTCGTGTTTTCCTGGGCTGAAGAACACAAAATACCACTTGTTTTGCAGATCAGAGCTTTCCATGAGGTTAGCCCAAGGCAAATCTCACAGTTGGTGGTAAAATTGCCATTCAGCCAGAAACCTCACATTTTGGGACAGAGCTCAAAATTGAAAAGCAAAGACATATTCATGTTCCCTCTGGCTGGGAAAGCTGAAGAATCACTTATTTTCTGGATCTGAGCTTTCGCAGAGGAGTTAGCCTAAAGTATATCTTTCAATATTGCCATTCAGCCAGAAAGGTCAAATTTTGAGAAAGAGCTCAAATTTTAAGAACAAATATATGCATATTCCCCCAGTCTGGGGAAGCTAAAGAATCACTTCTTTTCCAAATCTGAGCTTTCCCCGAGGAGTTAGCCAAATTCATATCTTGCAATTGGTGGTTAAATTCATATTCAATCAGAATCCTCACATTTTGAGACAGAGCTCAAATTTGAAAAATAAAGACATATGTTCCCCAGGCTGGGGAAGCTGAAGAACCACTTCTTTTCTGGATCTGAGGTTTCCTTAAGGAATTAGCTAAAGTCATATCTTGCAATTGGTGGTGAAATTCCCATTCAGTCAAACATCTCGCATTTTGAGATTTTAGTTCAGTTACAGCTTTATACGATGGAGCCCTCGTCAGGGAGAAATCAACTTCAGGCTCAAGATCAGAATCATCTGAATCCCTTTCAGGTGGAAAAACCTGGAGCCATAGCTCAAAATCATCACTGTCTGTTCTATCCCAGCCTATAGCTGTCCTTGTTAAAGGCACAAGGACCAAACCCCTGTTGATAAAATAGGCTGGAGACTTAAACAAAACAAACCCCTTTTAATATGGGTGACAAATGTGACAAATATCAAATGAAGTGTTTCATCAATCAGATACATGACAACAAACCTGCCAAATAGTCCATAAACAAAAGCAGCAAAACACCATCCAAATGGAGGAAATAGTCTACATGAAACATGATGCAACAGAAGAGTAGTCACAGGCAAGACAAACAGAACAGAATCCCATGAAGTACTTTGCAAACGGTTGCCTTCAGTGCCCACACCTCTTTTTATACAGAAGTCCCAAGGCGTTGCCTCTCAGTGTCTTCTCCTTTTTCCCTGGAGTTGTCATATTGACTGCTGCTGATTTACTCTCGCTAATTGCCGACGTGTGCGAGCATCAATTAGCATGTCCATCAGGTGTGAGTCCTCCGAGTCTGACTCATTCTCCTCACACAACTGAGCTTCATCAGGAACACGACCGGAGGGCCCAGGCTCTTCATCAAACCGTGAGTCTTGTAATTCATCAGAGCTTCCCTCTGACCCTGATGGCCCTTCAAATGCCTCCTCCACCTCCTCCTCAGATTCCTCAGACTCAGCTGTTGGGAACACAGGCTGGCACAGAATCACAACACTATCCCACACCGCAGGGCCCTTCCCCCGGGTCTGCCGATCCGGATGCGGTCAGGATGGGAATTAGTCATGAAAGGCGGTCACCAAGGCAGGAGCATGAATGGTGGTCGCATCCTCCCAGGTGAACTCCTCCGGTCCATAGCCTTTCCATTCTATCAGGTACTGGAAGCGGCCTTTCACCCAACGGGAGTCCCGAAAGCTGGCAACCTCGTACTCGGGAGCACTGTCTCCATCACGTTGTTCCGGTGGGGGAGGTTCGGCTTGGCGGAGTGGACACGCCAGTTGCTCAGAGACCAACAGACAATGGTGAAAGACCGGATGTACCCGCAGGGAACGTGGCAGAGTTAAGCGATAGACGACCGGATTGATGACGGCCTCGATTGGGAACGGTCCTACATATCGGTGGTCTAATTTCTTGGCTGGCCGGGTTGACTGGTGGACAGACATACCCGCTCTCCCACTGTTAGTGGAGACGTATCCTGCCTCGACCGATCAGCAAACCTTTTGTTGTCAGCCTTGGCCTTCTCCAACTGTCGCTGCGCCAATCGATGGATCGCCTGTAACTCTGCCATGTAGTCGTTCGCTGGTGGTACCGGTACGTCTAGTGGGGAAAGAGGGAAAAACCGAGGGTGATATCCCACATTGGCTAAGAATGGTGTCATCTGCGTGGAGGTGTGCTGTGAGTTATTGAACGCAAACTTAGCCACCGCAAGATAGTCCACCCAATTGTTCTGCTGCTGATTGACATAGCAGTGCAGATATTGCTCCAGGATCCCGATGACTTTCTCGGTCCCTCCGTCAGTTTGGGGATGATGTGCGGACGAGAGGCAGATCTTGACATCCAATGCCTGCATCAACCCCTGCCAGAAACGGGCTGTGAACTGGGCCCCTCTATTGGACACGACCCTATCAGGAAGACCATGCAGCCGGAACACCTGCTGGATGAACATGCGACCGGTGGCACGGGCAGACGGCAAGCCACGGCATGGGATGAAATGCGCCATCTTGGTCAGCATGTCCACCACCACGAACACTGTCGTGAATCAAGAAGACGGGGTAAGTCCATCAGGAAGTCCATGGACACAGCCCCCCAGGGTCTTTTGGGTGTTGGCAAGGGCTGCAGTAGTCCGGGTGGGGCCCCTGTCGCTGACTTGGCCTGCCTACATGTGATACAAGAGGAGACATAGGTCTGGACATCGTGTCAGACTCAGGGCCACCAGAAGGTACGGGAGACCAAGTTCAGGGTCTTGAACAGGCCAAAATGCTCTGCCGCTGGATTGTTGTGACACTGGCTGAGGATGAGTTCCCTGAGCGGCCCTCCAGGAACATAGAGCCGATCACGATAGTGGAGGAGTCCATCCATGACTGTCCTTGGGGAATTGGGCCCCACCTCCTCCTTTCGCTGAGCCACCCACCCATCCTGCTGCTGGGCCTCCCGAATCCGAGCCCATACATCTATCGGCTCCTGCACTGCAGCAAAAGACTCGAGAGGGAGCACTGTCCTGGGCAGAAGTTTGTCTTCTGCTCAGGAATATTCAGGCTTCCTGGACAGAGCTTCCGCTCTTTGATTGTGACCGCTGGGTATGTACGTCACCCGGAAATTGAACCTCGCAAAGAAGAGAGACCATCGGATCTTGCATTGGTTCAATTTCCGAGCGGTCTGCAGGCTTTCCAAATTCTTATGGTCCGTCCGGACCTCGATTTGATGACGTGCCCCTTCCAGATGATGTCTCCAGGCCTCGAATGCCACTTTAATGGCTAGTAGCTCCTTCTCCCAGATGGTATAGTTGCGCTCTGCCGGATTCAATTTCCGTGAATGGTACGCGCAAGGGAAGAGGGCACCACTGGGTGTCATCGCCTGGAGTAACACTGCCCCAATGGCAATGTCGGAGGCATCCGCCTCCACGACAAACGGCCGTTGCGGGTCAGGATGCTTCAGGATGGGCTCCTTCATGAAGGCTTCCTTCAAAGCCTGGAAAGCCCGTTGTTCTGGAGCGTCCCATTGGAACCGAGTCTTTTTCTGCAGGAGCCGGGTAAGGGGGGCTGTCATGGTAGTAAACCTGTGGATGAAAGTCTGATAATAATTGGCGAACTCAAGAAGTCGCTGGACATCCTTCACACAACGTGGGGGTTGCCAACTCTGCAGAGACTCGACCTTACTCGGCTCCATGGCGATCCCCTCGGGAGAAATGTGGTGACCCAGGAACTCGATAGTCGTCTGGTAGAACTGGCACTTCTCTAGTTTGGCATATAGCCAATGTTCTCGGAGCCGCAGCAGGACCTGACGGAGATGCTGATGGTGCACCTCTCGCGATGGGGAGTAGATCAGGATGTCATCCAACTAGATCACGACAATCTGATCTAACAAGTCCCAGAAGATGTTGTTCATAAAGTGTTGGAACACGGCAGAGGCGTTGGTCAGGCCAAAGGGCATCACCGTGTACTCGAAGTGCCCGTACCAAGTACCAAATGCCGTCTTCCACTCATCAACCGACCGAACTCTGACAAGGTTATAAGCTCCACGCAAGTCCAGTTTTGTGAAGATCTTTGCCTCACGGAGATGGTCCAAGAGTTCGGGGATGAGGGGCAGCGGGTATCGGTTGCACACCGTGATGGCATTTAATTTCCTATAATCATACCAAAGCCGCAATTCACCGGACTTCTTCTTGACAAAGAGCACAGGTGCAGACACTGGCGAGGACGAGGGCCGAATAAAACCCCGAGCCAAATTCTTGTCCAAAAAGTCCTGCAACATGGCCAACTCGGGGTCCAACATGGAATACAAACGCCCCACTGGGAGAGGCGTGTCAGGGACTAAGTCAATGGGGCAGTCATAAGGCCTGTGCAGGGGCAATTGATCCGCTTCAGTCTCGCTGAACACATCAGCATAATCCGCCAATTCAGAGGGTAAGGAGACCCCCATGGGCCCCTCTACCTGACTGGCACAGATGTGGTGGGTGTGGTCCATGCATTGTAAGCTTGGAAAGGTGACCAAGTTCTGTGAACAATAAATCTGTGGGTCATGCGCCCGAAGCCAGGCAGGTCCCAAGACAACGGGGAAATACAGGTCTGATGTGATATAAAACTGGATGGCCTCCTCATGTGTACTGATGGCCATACATAGTGGTTGCATGGCGGCCTTAATGGGCCCAGACAGAAGCACTCGACCATCAATGGTCTTCACTAACATCGGCCGATCCACCGGGCATTGGGGAATCGCCCATTTAGCCACAAATGCTGCATCCATAAAGTTCGTAGTGGCCTCAGAGTCAATCAATGCATGGACGGGAATCCTCTTGGGCAACCTAGGGAGAATGAGGCGCGCCTCCAATATCAGATGCCTTGGGGGTCCATGGGCAGCATCTGAAGGGTATCACTCGGTGTTGCGGGATGCCCGACCCAAAAGGCCTTTCAGGTCGGGTGTGTGCCATTTCCTGACAGGGGAGCAGATGGCAGTCTCGGGACAGGCTCAGTCACAGATGCCCTTCGTTGCTTCTTGGGGCAGAAAGCGGCCAAATGCCCAGGGTCCCCACAGTAAAAACACAACCCCCCGAACGTTGTCTGTTCATCTCTGCCACCGATAGGCTAGGTCTTGCAGCACCTAACTCTTTTGGCTCCTCCCTCTGGGAGGGGGCAGTACAGGGCAGTACGGGGGTAGTACGGGTCTCTGGGGTGGCACGGTGACTCCTTCGCTGCTGCAGCCGGGCGTCGATCTGCAGACAGAGATGAATGAGCCCATTAAGGTCCGGGGGAACATCAACACAGGCCAGCTCATTCAGCATTTCCTCTGACAATCCATCCTGGAAAGCGTCCATGAGCGCAGTCTCATTCCAGGCTGAATCCTGGCTAAGCAGCCGAAATTCGCTGATATAGCCTTGCAGGGGGCGTTGGCCTTGCCTCAGAGCTTTCAAACGCTGGGTAGCTGTCTGGGTCTTGATGGGGTCCTCGTATATCATCCGCATGTAATCACAAAACCCCACAAAGTTGTCCTCAATGGACTAGGTTGGGCTAGCAGGGGTGTGCCCCAATGAGCTGCAGAACCAGAGAGCAGGCTTATCATAAACCCCACTTTATCCCGGTCAGTGGGGAAATCATCTGCTCTCACACTGATATACAGGCGGCATTGTCCCATGAAAACAGGAAACATGTCTGGGTTGCCATCAAATTTGTCCGACCGCATCACTTGACATTTTCTCCTGGGTGGTGATGGAGCAGCAGGAACATGGGCAGATAGCTGAGCAACTTGGGCAGATAACAAAGCCAGCTGCTGGGAGAGCTGGGCATTCTCAGCACGTAGCTGCTCCATAATAGTAGGGGGTTAGGCTGAAGGCAAACTGTTCTATCCCAGCCTATAGCCGTCCTTGTTAAAGGCACAAGGACCAAACCCCTGTTGATAAAATAGGCTGGAGACTTAAACAAAACAAACCCCTTTTAATATGGGTGACAAACCTACCAAATAGTCCATAAACAAAAGCAGCAAAACACCATCCAAATGGAGGAAATAGTCCACATGAAACACGATGCAACAGAAGAGTAGTCACAGGCAAGATGAACAGAACAGGATCCCATGAAGTACTTTGCAAACAGTTGCCTTCAGCAACCAGCACCACCCACACCTCCTCTTTTTATACAGCAGTCCCAAGGTGTTGCCTCTCAGTGTCTTCTCCTTTTTCTTTGGAGTTGTCATATTGACTGCTGCTGATTTACTCTCGCTAATTGCCGACGTGTGCGAGCATCAATTAGCATGTCCATCAGGTGTGAGTCCTCCGAGTCTGACTCATTCTCCTCACACATCAGGAACATGACCAGAGGGCTCAGGCTCTTCATCAAACCGTGAGTCTTGTAATTCATCAGAGCCTCCCTCTGACCCTGATGGCCCTTCAAATGCCTCCTCCACCTCCTCCTCAGATTCCTCAGACTCAGCTGTTGGGAACACAGGCTGGCACGGAATCATGACACTGTCATATTCCTCATCTGATGGCAGGATGTCATGGGAGATGGAGTCCTCGATGACAAATAGATTTGGCAATGCTTCTTTTGTGGAAGGAAAACAGCAAAAAAACTCTGAAGGTACTGGACACACCAAGCAGTTAACACCACTATGTGTGGTGGGAGTGGTTTTAATCACTGGCTTTAATCACTGGTGGCTTTTGTCTCAAAAATGCAGCTCCAAGAATAATTTTCTGTGACTCTGCAATCAGGACAGTTGTAGCTGCGACTGCTTTTAAACATGCAGGCCATCCTTTAACAACATTGTCCAGATCTTTTGACAAGTAAGCCACTGGAATCTACTTTGGACCCACGTTTTGCAATAAATCCCCTACAGCACGGCCTCTTTGTTCTGTGAAGTACAAATCAAATCCGTGAGACTAGTCTGATAGCATCAGACTTTCCCTCAAGGCTTTCCAGGCTTTCCTCATTCCATTCCCAAGCCATATCTTTTTGGGTCAGTTGGTACAGTGGTTTAGCTATTACAGAGTAGAGGGGGATCCATAGTCTGGCATATCCTGTAATGCCCAGGAAAGATCAAAATTGTTTCACATTGGTTGGCATTGGTAAGGCTGTCAGTGCCTGGAGTCTGCTTTCATGTATGCTTCGAGTTCCTTTATCTAGCACATAACCTAAATAGTTTACAGTTTGCTTAGTCCATTGGATTTTCTTTTGGGACACTGTGTATCCCTTTTTGGCCAGATGATTCAACAACTCAATTGATTTTCCCTCTTGTTCATTTTTGGCTGATCCACATATTGTAAAAGCATTGTAGGTATAGCATCAAAGTCTTTTAAATCTGCAGACAGGGCAACAGCAAAGTCTGTAGGGCTGTTTTTATATCCCTGGGGCAATCTAGTCCATGTTAACTGGCAGTGGCGTCCATCCTCTGGGTCTTTCCATTCAAAGGCAAAATAATCTTGGCACTCTATGCCGAAGGAAATGCAGAAAAAGGCATCT
The DNA here is from genome assembly GCF_001527695.2 of Protobothrops mucrosquamatus. NCBI lineage: Eukaryota > Metazoa > Chordata > Lepidosauria > Squamata > Viperidae > Protobothrops > Protobothrops mucrosquamatus. Next base: position 376,255 of record NW_015388122.1, read on the forward strand.
GTTAGGTCTATTATGGTGTACCATACTTGGCGGTGTGATAGGGTGGTCAAAAGGGTATAGGGATTGGCCACCACAGGCTGTAAAGCTTGAATTCTGTGGTTCGTTTCTCTGAGGTCTTGAATGGCTCTCCAAGTCCCATCAGGCTTTGGGACTGGAAAAATTGGGGTGGGTCATGGGGACTGAGTTTCTCTAAGAATGCCAAAGTTTAAAAAGGTTTGAATATGTTCTTTTATGCCAATGCAAGCCTCCCTTTTTAGTGTATACTGCCTTATTGAAACGGGGGTTGTTTCAGTTTTGCCAAATGAGGAACAGCAAATTTAGCATATCCAGGCATTCCCTGGTACCATACAGAAAGGTTATTGAGAGAGTCTGAAGGTGACTTTGAATCCTGCAGACTCAGGAAACACAAATATGCTTGATCAGGGGAAAAATTTAGCTGTACTCCCTAAGGGGAGCACTTGAGGGTGGCTCCCAATTTTCCTAATAGATCTCTTCCTAAAAAATTAATAGAACATTGAGGCAGAATGAAAAATGAATGGGTCACACTGGGACCTTGGATCCCTTTAAATTCCAAGCATCCACTTTGGCAGTTTCCATTCTCCCTGTAACACCTATTATGGGGGTACGTTGAGTGGTTAGACATGGCACAGTAGGGTCATTGAGGACACTGTAAGTTGCCCTGGTGTCAACAAAAAAGATTGGAATCTTCCCCCCACTTGTAACTTCACCAGAGGTTTGGGGGTAGAAACTAGTGCTCCAGAGCCCCGTCAATATAATTCTTCCTGTCGTGCCATGATGTCAACGTTGCTTTGACAAAATATGCAGAGGTAGCCACTCTCTGTATAAGCTGTGTGGTATTTTTAGAGTTAAATTAGATGATGCTGGGAGGGGAGGAGAAAGAATGTGTGTGGGGATTAGTTAAGATAAGAAATCCATGGGCCAGAGAACGAAAGGGAACCTTTGCCCTTCAAACTGATTGGAGAACGTGATTTATGACAGCAAATCAGGGGAGAGAAATATGCTGGCATAATATGTGCTCAGGGGAGGGGAATTTAGATCTTGGTATCCTCCATGCCATGCCGACACTTTGTTACATGATTAAAGACTTTTTAGGATAAACAGTGCCTGGAAGTTCTTTGAAGTGTTTCATTGTAGTAATCAGTGCTCAGTCATTGCAGGATGCAAATAATGGCTGCTCACATGCAGCAGTTTATTCTTTATATACAGTATTACAAGCAAGAAAAGGTTTAACATGGCAACAGCTTAGCAATAGCACTTCATTGGTTAATCTACTCACCAATGCTTAAGGATGGAAAGTAAGAGGCCAGAAAGAGGGAAAAGTGGGCATTGTTGGTGCGAGCTGTTATCGGATAAGCAAGGTCACACAGAGCTATGCACTTTCACATCGCTATGGTGATGTGAAAGGGGGAGATAGATGCAGAGAGGAGGGACAGTTTTCTGATCAAAATCTTTATCTGTCTCTCACCTCCACATCTCACTCCTTTTTGTTTTGTTAGACAAAATATCATCGTAAGCGGGGTTAATAAAAGGATTATAATCAGGAGAGGAGCATCCTTGCAGTTGTTTATATAGGGCCCAAACTTGACCCTGGGGCAATGTGAGAGAGGATCTGCTGGGATTTAAAGCTCTGATACATATATTGCAAAGTGAAGGAATACATTGCATAAAACAGCATCCACCAAGATCCTAAAGTATCTATTTTCAAATCAGAGGCCAAATTGTGTAAAATATCAATTTGGTGCTGAATGGTTCGTGAATTATCAGAAATATTAAAGCAACACATTCCCTCAAAACTTTCACAACCCAAATGTTGGCGCAGAAGCAAATAATCAATTGCAGCGTGATTTTACAAAATAGCTTTTCTCAAATCTTGTAGTTCATGGTTGATTGCTGACATAGCTGAAGAAGTAGCATTAATGTTGAGGTGGGCACGAATAGCAAGTCCTGGCATACCCACTAAAGACATAGTCAGTGCCACATATTCTGCCTTATTAAGTAATGTTGTCTCAGAGTCACAAGTGCTGTCTAGCATGACCCCATGTCGAGAACGGTTCGAGTGAGCTTGTTGTTTGGAAAGCAAAACAGGAATCAGCCGGCTGAAGCAACACTGCGCTTCACTAATATTAGCAGGAATATAATTAAAAGTTTCTTGACCACATGTGAAAAACCATCTTTGTAGTAGCCAAATATGTCCATAATGAAAGAAAGTCTCTTCAAAAGCTGTGCAGTTTAAAACAGGTGAACTAATGCGATGACAGTGAGGTTTCATACTTGAAGAAGTACAATTAACTATTTTTGCACATGTTATATTTGCAGGGATAGCTACCACCGGGGTATGCAAAGCAATAGCGTCAGGGGGTGGATAATAAACAGTAACCCCCCATCTAGATATAGCTTTATAGTTAAAGTTCCCATTTAATAAAATTCTGTTCAAGCCAGTGAAGTTTTGAATTACTGCAGAAGGGGTACAAACAGATTAAACATATAGAAAGCAAATATTTCATGTCATACATTTCAGATAAGCAAAAGACATTATTTTGTGTGATGTTAGCCAGCTACACCCATAGATTTTGCTTCATTCATTGCTCGAATGATTGTTTGGGTGAGATGACAGTTGCTGTTGTCAAAGGGCAGATGTTAATGATCAGACACAAACAAATGATGGCTAAGGAATTTGCAGTTAAAACCGCAAAAATGGCAGCACAAAGGTTTTCGGGGTTCTGCTCTACTTGTTGCTGTTGTCGCACTGCCTGTGCTTTGGCGTTCAAGTTCTTTACATCTCCCCATGTCACTGGCCGACTGGCATGCCAGATCGGATTGGTTACTGTGCCATCTGTAGAGTCACCTTGGCCATTTCTGGGGCTGGATCCAGGGACTGGTCCCAATCATGCTTTGTCTGGTAATGCCCAATAATATACCAGAGGCGGAGGCAAGCTTGTTTTCTGTTGAAAGTGTCTCTGATAAGTGGTCGAATTTTGAATTGAAATATTCAATTGGTGTAATGTAAATAATACTTTTTTTTGTTGTGTTACCCATGACAAATTGGGTACTCTAGATCCGTCCTTTTTTATTTGTTTGTGAAGGCAGTTCTTAAAGGACCAATTAGCACATTCCACGATGGCTTGACCCGTGGAATTATAGAGAAGGCCATAAGTAAAAACAATATTCCAGGTTGTACAAAATTGCAAAAAGGCCACTGAAAAATAGGCTGGCCAATTATCAGTTTTTAAGGAAGAGGGTTTACCCAAGGCTGTAATGGCCGAAAAAAGATGAAAAACAACATGCGCAGTTGTTTCTCCTCCTTGAAGCATGGCCTAAATTGTTCCTGAATAGGTATCAATAGATAAATGAATACATTTCCAGGGAGCTAAAAAGAGAATATGGGTAACATCCATTTGCCATAGTTGATTAGAGGCAAAAACACAGGGATTAGGAAGACATAAAAAAAATAGGCCCAGGAAGGAAAGAGTGACTGCACATATGAAAAATAAAATATCTTGTAGCAGCTGCTGTCAAGGGAAAAACAAAGTCATAAGATTGGGGTCAATCCTGGGTGTGATGTAAGCACCTGGAAGATTAAAAATAAGTTGGCACACATAATGAGAGTCAGAGATTAAGTTAAAAGGCTGTTGAGAAAAGGTGTAAAAAGCAAAGGTAGCAGCAGCTAATTCTGAGCATTGTGGTGAGGACTGTATTGCAGTGTAGGACACTTTTCAGGTAACATCATGAGGATCCTTGTAAGCAATTGCTCCTCTCGTTCTCCCTCCAGCTCCTACTACAAAAGACAGTAGGAGCGTGTGGCAAGGGAGAAGAAGAAAGCAGTAGATGGACAGGAAAGGAAAAAGTCATTAAACAAGCAAGTCAAGGATCTTTAGGCAGATGACATGAAATACAGCCTATATACTGAAGAGATAAGTTATCCTGAAAATAAAATTGAAAATCAGATTTTGGAATAGAAAAAACAATATTAATTAAATCAGTTCCATTTGGATGGCAAGCTCGTGTGCGTCCTAAGGTTATTATTTCAGCAACCACCTGGATAAAAAATAAAACATTTTGGGATGGGGTGTGGGGTAAATAAAGTCATTCGATACAATATACTTTTTGTACTTTTATCACAGCTAATACTCCTGTAGGTAATTGATTAGTAGGAAAAATCAAAAGTGTTAACTGACAATTTTTATGTGGAATTCTGTCCACAAATTGAGTACTCATGATGTCATTAATTTGTTCCACTGTGGCAAGTGATGCAGATGGAACTACAATGAAATTTTCAGATTGTTTTCCTTNATACAATATACTTTTTGTACTTTTATCACAGCTAATACTCCTGTAGGTAATTGATTAGTAGGAAAAATCAAAAGTGTTAACTGACAATTTTTATGTGGAATTCTGTCCACAAATTGAGTACTCATGATGTCATTAATTTGTTCCACTGTGGCAAGTGATGCAGATGGAACTACAATGAAATTTTCAGATTGTTTTCCTTTGGTCAATAAATCAAATAATGGACTGAGCAAATTTGTAGGTAAAGAAAAATATGGGCAAACCCAAGTTAGGATGCCTATTAATTGTTGTAAGTTGACAAATGAAATAATTTTGGGTAGGCTCAAACGAGGAAAAGCTGGGGCAAAATAAGATTGCAACATTGTATGCCTTAAATGAAGATAGGGAGAATGCAACTGTATTTTTTCTGGGGCAACTTGCATTCCATAAAGACGTAAATCATGTTGTATTTCTGAAAGCCAATTAGATTGTGTCTTTGGTGCTCCAATTAAAATATCACCCATATAATAATGATATACCAAACCCAATGGGTGACGTTTGTGCTACGCAGCAAGAGTGGATATCAAATTTCCCCTCTGTTCCACCCTTCTCAAATCACAATTCTAAGCAGAGGGAAAAAAGTTTCAAACGAACAGCTCCCCCCCTTCTTCTTCCTGTCTCTCTCTCGCTTGTAAAGCAACACAGCCAGCCGAAAGAGACAGGGGGGGGGGGAAATCTCATCACCAAAAAATAGGTTTCACTCCTTCATATGCATTTCCATAAAACTCTTCTCACACATCCTTCATCCTTATCTATCTCCTCCTCCTCCTTCACTTTCTCCGCCTTTTCCTTCTCCATCTCCTTCATAAAACTCTTCTCATGCAAACACTTACTATTACTTTTCTTTTTTTTTATTGAAAATTTTTAAAAGTTTTACAATATAACTCCCCTCCTCCCCAAAACCCACCCTTCCCCACCCTCCTCCCTCCCCCCCCCGACTTCCCAGAGCCAATCACAGGGTTAACAATACAATAAATATACTCTGTCTTAGATTATGTCACTATTAAATTAACAATTCTATAACATCCTTTAGCTCTCTTCTGAACAAACATATTAAACATTATAATTATAACATCTTATTACTAATTTAAAAGAAATAAACTACATTAACAATCTAAAATTTACTCAAAAACCAAATGAAACTTTTTAGTTCCATATTTATTCTCAATATAATCTATCCATCTTTTCCAAACCAAAATATATCTTTCTTGTGAGTAATCCTTCACGTAGGCTGAAATCTTAGCCATTTCTGCTAAATTTGAAACTTTAAATGCCCAATCTTCTATAGTGGGCAAACATTACGTTTTCCAGCATTGAGCTACTAATAATCTTGCAGCAGTTATCAAATTCAGCATCAAATCCATTTCTTTTTTATCCAAATTTTCCATAATGCCCCAAAAAATAACTGTAGCTTAAACTTTATCTTTTTCTTTAAAATATTTTGAATATTCCACCATATCTTTATCCAAAATGCTTTAACCGCCCTACAAGTCCACCACACATGAAAATAAGTTGCATCTAAATTTCCACATCTCCAACACTTGGGTTGTAAATTAGGATACATACGGGACAATTTTTGAGGATCCAAATGCCACCTATAAAACATTTTGTAAAAATTTTCTCTTAAATTCT